>NW_007726131.1:1005062-1027468 GCF_000696425.1 Galeopterus variegatus | reverse complement strand
TTTTTTTTTTTTTTTTTTTTTTTTTTTTTTTGAGATAAAATTAACATAACATAAAATTCACCATTTTAACCATTATACAGTTTACACTTCAGGGGGTTCTAGTATACTAGTATATTCACAATGTTGTGCAATTGTCACCACTATCTTATTCCAGAAGATTTCCATCACTTGAAAAAGAAACCCCATACCTATTCAGCAGTCACTCCCATTCCCTCTCCCTGCAGCCCTTGGCAACCATTAATCTACTTTCTGTCTCTATAAAGTTTCCTATTTTGAACATTTCATATAAATGGAATCATACAATATGTGACCTTTTGTGCCTAACTTCTTTACCTAGTATAACGTTTTAAAGGTTTATCTATGTTGTAGTATATGTATCAGTACTTTATTCCTTTTTATGGCTGAATAATATTGTTCATTCTTGAATATACAACAGACATCTATTTCTGAATCCCACCAGCACAGCAAAAAGCAAGAGCTATGGTGTGGGAGCTCCCTGAGAAAAGCTGGAACAGAGGTGACAATGTCTTCTTGATACTACTCACAGTTTTTTAATTCTGATGTTCCTAGATCAAGCTCTTTGGTTGTAAATTCACAGCAAACTGAGTGAATGACTAGGGAATATGAAAATCTCACTTTTAAACATCAGGAGCCAAACTAAGCAGCATGTTGCACAAAAAAACCTTTATTAACAAAGCCAGGGAAACACTGGCCCAAGCTCATAAGGGAGGCTGGCAGGAGCAGACAGGAAAAGAAAGAAATCTTTCTGCATGAGAATGTTCCTGTTTGAGATCCTGTTAAAATTACAACGTGGCTTCAGAGTTACAGGAAGCTAAAAAGAAATGCTGCTTATCCCCAGGATCGATCAATTCAGCAATAATTAAAATCCTTGTGTGACAGAGTAGGTTTATCCTGTTCACCAGTTCTCATGGGAAAGGCCAATCTGCCCACCCCATGAATCCATTAAGCAAACTAAGGGTGTAGCCTGTATCCGTGAGATAAGTTCTATGTGCTTTCCAAAGGCCAACATTTGGGTGTTTAACATGGTTTCTTACTAAGTCAACAGGAAGATGATAAAGGCAGCAAAAGTCTGTGAGGGTATAGCAACGTTCTGATCAAGTACGACACCTGCTGGCTGATCAAGGAGAGAGCGAAGTATCTTCAGTCTCCAAATAGTCAATGATTTCACATCACAAAATGCAAAATAATGAAACACCATTCCTCAAATCAAATGATTTTTCCCCCCTAATCATAACACTGTGCTGGGAAGGATTCTGGGGAAGGAAACTGGTACCACATTTCTGCAGTGCAATTAGGTTTTGCTATCAAAAACCACTAGAATTTCTGGGCCAGTCTGTGGCTCACTAGGGAGAGTGTAGTGCTGATAACACCAAGGCCATGGGTTTGGATCCTATATAGGGATGGCCGATTGGCTCACTGGCTGAGTGTGATGCGACAACACCAAGCCAAGGGTTGAGATCCTCTTACCGGTCATCTTTAAAACAAACAAACAAAAAAAACCCACTAGAATTTCATATTCACTTTAAGTCACTAATTCCACTGCTAAGTTTATCTAAATAAAGTTATCACAGATGTGTGTCAAGATTTAGCTATGAATATGTCTGTCATGAACTTTCTTATTATAGCAAGAAACAGGAAACAATGTAAACATTCAAAAATAGAGTAATAGTTAATAAACCAGGATATATCCATATATTTAAATATATTCTGCCATATACTAACAGAGAATGAGATACATCATTTATTGTTTGCAAGAAAAGAACACTTTATATAAATATTTTGGTTTAAAAGGGAAAAAAAAGTTCCTCAAAAAATATATTCCAAGCTATGAACAAGGCAATCTCTGAGGGAGCACAAATATGCAGAACTTTCATTTTCTATCTCATTCTTTCTGTGTTGAAAACAAAATAAACCAATTAATTTTTTTTTATTTGGAGAAATATTCACAGAGCCAGCCAGCCAGCCAGCTAGCTAGCCAGAAATCACAGGAATTGACTACAATATTTTAGATACCAAAGAGAAAGCTAGAACCTTCTGTTGTGTCCTATACCCACAGAGCATTGGAAAGCCTAAGCCCTCAAAAACCACTGCTCCTCCACCCCATTCTTCTTTCTGGTGAGCCCACTGGCCGGTTACCCACAGAAGCTATTTCAAATCTCCACGCTCTTTTCAAGTTCCCTTACCCACTCCTGCCCCTTCTCTCTCAGAAGAGGATTCCCTGTTCTATGTGTCACAGGGAGAAAAAGAAACTAGGCCAACAGGTGGGAACACCATCATCTTCACATATCTCCTCCTGCTCTCTTGTTCTTCAGTGGCTGCTGGTATGGGGATGCGAACCCTCGACCTTGGTGTTATGATACCACGCTCTCAACAACTGAGCTGACCAGCCGGCCCCCTTCTTTCAAATACATCCACATTTGCACACAGCACTAGAAAAGTGATGGAGAGAAGATGCTCTTGCTTTGTTTTTCCTACATCATGCCACTGTCGCAAGGTCAGGAAGAAATGGACAGGAAGAACCCCTTAGGATCAACTAGGAGCTCAACCACTACATTATTTCAAGTGAATCAGAAAAGTGATGGAAAAGAAGCCAGACTGGAAGGGATTATGGGATAAAGAGGAGGAGATACCATGTCAAATTCTTTACGAAAAAGATGGGGGAATTACAAATAAATACATGTACTTATTTCAAGTGGAGACAGCAGACACAGATGACTTTTTTTAATTGCAATGTAACTGACATACAGTAAACTGCATGTATTTAAAATGTACAAGTTTTGACCTATGTTTAAGCCCATGAAACTATCACCATATTCAAGATAAGAATACATCACCCCAAAAAGTTTCCTCCTGCCTCTGTGTCATTTTTCCCTCTCAGCACTCCTTACTTCAGGAGGTACACTAAGGCAAAAGCTCAAGTTTGTCTGACTCCACACAGCTATTGAATTCATCCTTTCCCTTTCACCTTCACTGCGACCAACTGGGTTCAGACCCCTCTTCTCTCTCCCCAGAATATGGCAATAGCCCTGGTGTCCAGTTTCATTCATCTTCTTCCACCTACAATTCCTAATCCAACCTCTCTACATATCTCCCCATGTTTAGATTAAGGTCAAGTCAAAGAGCCTTAAATTGATCTACAGGGCCCTTTAGGATCCAGATCCTCCTACCCATCAAGCCTCATTTCTTACCGTCTCTCACAAAATGAAAGTACATGCCAGCTATCAAATGTGCTATGCTCCCTGATTCTTTTCCTATGTCTTTTCATAAACTGCTTTCTTGGTTTGGAACAAGTAACTCTAGACCCTTCTTAGCCCCAGGAAATGCCCACTCATCCTTCTAGAATCTAGGCCAGTGGTTTTCAACCAGGGGAAATTCTGCCTCTCAGGAGATATCTGACAATGTCTGGAGACATTTTTTGTTATCACAATTGAGCAAGGAGGGGGCTGCTACTGTCATAAAGTGGGTAGACACCACTGACGCTGCTGAACATCCTGAAATGCACATGATGGTTCCCACAACAAAGAACTTTCCAGCCCAGAAAGTCAATAGTGCAGAGGTTGAAAAGCCCTGATCTAAATTAAAACTCGAGCATCCCCTTCTCTGTGACAGCTTTCTCTGCCTGCCTTCCACATCAAGTCCCACGCTTGTTGCCAGGCATACCTAATACCCAAAGTATACTTCTACGTCAGCATTTATCTCACTGATTTACTTTTCTGTCTGCCCCATTAAATTATAATTGCTTCAAAAGCAGAGACCATCTTTTCTTATCTGAAGATCTCTGGTATATAACAAAAAGCTCGTTCACTGTTTCGTAATTACATTTTAAGTAACATACTTATATTTAATAATAAATGAACAAAAGAGAGAAGATAGCACTTATTTTCTTTGCTCTACCACAAAAATCCTTTAAACATTACACAAATAATATATGCTTGACATAAATATTAGGAAATACAGATAAGCAAGAAGAAAAACACAAATAGAAAAGTAATTTTTTTAAAGAGGCAGAGGCACAAAAACCCCACAAAGTAAATTTGAGAACTCTGAAAAGTAGTGGTAGAATTTTTACAATTCAAATCCTGTCTGTACTCTCTACTTACTTGAGAACAGCAATCTCTTGAACTGTTATAGCCCTTTTATCTTTGGTTCCCATGTAGGAGAATATATTTGGCTTGACTCTGGTGAAACAGAAATAAAACCATCTGAAGTCACATACCATTGGAAATCATATTTCTCATAATTTAAGTTTCAAAATAAATTTACTTAAAATCATAACAGAATAAGAAAAAAAAGGAGAAACTTTATTTAAAAATAAGTCCAGGAAAACATAAATTAATATTCAAGCTGAAAAGTAAATGACGCCCAAACAATTCTCTTCTTAGCAGTGCTTGACTTAGAACATTTGTGGCTTTAGTGAATAACTGATGTTGTTCAAAGACTTGGCTAGCCAGTAATAAGAAGAAAACAATGCTCTTCCTGTTGGATTACATACAATTCATTAGATTACATAAAACTGTGAAAGAAAAACCCATTCTAGAGATATAATGCACCACTTTGAAATTTTTTTATCTTCAATTTTTAAAACGTTAGTAATAGTGTGAATTTTCGCTAAACGCATGCTATTGCTCTGTATCAAAAAAAAGCCAAACGGTGAAACAGGAATCTGAATAATTTTGACATGAAGGTGTAAGTAAGCTAGTTAACTAAGAAGTATTTTATGAACTTAAAGGAAAAAACTCACGAAGTATTTTATAAACTTAAAGGAAAAGGGAAAAAACAGGGATTTCTTCAACCCTGAGCAATTCTCAACTCCAGAACTCAGAGGAATTCCCTCCCCAGTTGTCTATTCCCCTGTCAGGAATGGTCTATTCTCCAGGGAGCAGGTATAGACACGGTACCACAGACTCTCCCAGGGAGCTCTTAAATAGAGTAAAATAAATTGTTACTTAATTGCATACTGTGTGTTACGGGCTGAACTGTGTGTCTCAGCCAAAATTCATGTGTTGAAGCTCTGAACCCCTAGTACCTCAGAATGTGACTGTATTTTGAGATATAGCCTTCAAAGAGGCAATTAAGTTAAAATGAGGCCATTAGGGTGAACTTTAATTCAATCTGACTGGTATCCTCATGAGAGGAAATTTGAACACACACAGACACACCAGGTGTGCACCGAGGAAAGGCCATCTGCAAGCCAAGGAGAGAGTCTTGGAAGAAAAACCAAACCTGCCAACACTTTGATCTTGGGACTGCTAGCCGCCAGAAATCTGAGAAAATTAATTTCTGGTGTTTCAGCCACCCCATCCCTGGGATTTTGTTATGGCAGTCCTAGAAAACTGATATACTGGGTTACCATATTTCAGCTGATTTAGAAAGCAAATTTCCGTAGCATTCAGATTAACTGTGGTGCCTGTTGCTGTTTCCATTTTTAAAAAGCTTAGGCACCCTACCTACCCTCAGAGACCTAATCTCTGCTATAGTTGCATTCTTCTGAGAAAATCTGATTGGTTTCAGGAGCTCTGAGTCAGTCTTCAGGAATTGAGAGGACCCAGTTTGGTAAAGCCAACTTCTGCAACCACATCAAAGTATGGACTTTCAGGGGAGAAAGTCAATTTTTACTTTAAGCTGGATGGACTGGTAACTCTCAACTGTATGTGAACTATTTACTTAAAGAATTTCCATCTTGAATTATTGGCAATATGCATGGGGTAAAAAAAAAAAAGTAATTCACTTATTGCCTAAGAAAACTATCATTGGGAGGCATGTGTGCTAACCATGGTTTATGTTCCTGCTCCTTTTTCTATTAGCATGGAAAGAGGAAAATACATTCCTGTTGTTTTAACTTTGTATAGGCACAAGAACAAGATACTAACCTTAAATATTTGGATAGTACATTAATAGCATCCATGGTGTCTTTGTTTTCCTTGTATAGAACGAAGTGGCAGTAACTTCCCCTAGATCTTGGCCAAGAATGTTTTCTTGGATCTTAAAAACAAAAAATTAAATGTTATATAGACCATAATAAAAGTTATTTGAGTTTTTTCTTATAAAACCCTACAGAGATCATTCTGAACCTTTGAGTGGGAAATCAGACCTGGTCGGACAGGAAAAATAGGTATGTGGTTACAGCTCTGTTAACTACAGGTACCAAACATCCTAAAATTGGACACTTAACATTATCTGTATTTAAAATCAAAATGCTGAAATACAAGTGGTGTGACAATGATTAAGGCTAGCCAGTGATCTTCACGCAGGAGATATGTGGAGGAGGCCCACCGTGACTTTATCAGCATGTATCTGCCAGGACATCGACTGGCTCTCTAGAGCACATGCAGTCCAGAGGGAAACAGCAGTTACTGGGAATCAACAAGTCTTGCCTTACATCCAGACGGGGTGCACACAAAGCAGGCTCGATGCCTTACACTGGGGTGGAGGTGGATAAAGCTTGTGAGGAGCTGCCTCAGTGACACGATGAGACTTTCCAAGGGCCACTTACATCACGGAAGTTTGCCTAATGTCTGCAAATGTCTATTTGACAGAGACAGCAGCTGGCACTCAAGACCTTATTGTCATTTCCAGGAAAAAAGAAACTTTAAAAATTAAACCAGGTTAAATACTAATTTCTGAGCTAGTGTTACTTTGATTATTCAACTTTTTGGAGACTGACAAACACTGCATGACTTTGGAGAACCTGGTTTTTCAGACTGTTCTTTTAATCAAATGTTCTAATACTGTAATCTAGAAAAATATACTTGAACAATATAAGATTTACACTGAAGCTGCTCAAAGAGTCTTTCAAAAAATCAATACTTTGGGAAAAATATGTAAGCCACAACCACATTTCGCAGAAATTGTATGTTCATGAGTCTTGTGTGACACAGAGCTGCAGTTGTTATGTAAACAACACACCTAGTTCATTTGATTTCTGTAACTCCATGAAAGAAAAATATTTCATACAATCCCTAGAGTCCTCTTTTAAAAATGTTCCTTATCTTTGTCCCTAAAATAATCCTTTTGAATGAACTCATGAATCCTTTATCTTCAGAGGCTTAAAATATTCCTGGTACTGAAGTTACTTGGATACCTGGCTTTATCAAGGCAAAAGCACTGCTTGATAGGTTAATGATGTCAGCTACGATGTAAAGAAGAATCAATAAACCATCTCAGAAAATTGCCATAGCACGTATGCCTAGTAAATTACTTTTCCTTCTAAATATGTATTTCTTTAGCTCCTGGTATGGTGTGAACTCCTCACAATTTCCTCAGAAAATTGTGAGTAGGAACATCATTTTTGGTTTTCCTTCCCACTCGTTACCAGTTAAGCAAAGTTGTCTATTCTGAGCACTTGTGACAAAATCATTGGCATTTCATTTTACCTACATGAAACACCAACCGCTCTTACCTGCTGCAGTTCTGACCTCTGTCCGAATGCACAGCATAAAGATCACAAGAGAGGAATGTTTAATTTCTAATCATATTAAAGTGCTTTAGAGGTGAACATGCAAATGATCGCATGGTAAGTTTATACCCAGAACTGCTATAGTACCTGGTAGTTATGTGGTGGGTTAACAGACATGTAGACAGTGATGATGGGATGTTGTGAAGGCAAACAGGGAACAAGCAGAAAACTCACCTACAGGTACAGCCTCCCTGTCTCAATCCCTTCGCAATGGGCATGTCAGTTTATCTTCAAAGCTGCACTATCTGTACCCATGGCATGTAGCAAAAAGTTTTAAGAATGGATATCAAATGCTTACCCATCCAGATATTTATTTTCTTAAATATGGGAGAAGCATTTGTGATTATCTTTTGGTGGTGAGACTGCAGGTAATTACTGTTTTGCTTTGTGCTTTCTGTTTTATGAGTTTCCTGCTTTGAATTATAAAGATTTTTTATTTGTAAAATGTTGAATGATTATTACAAAAAACAGTTCTCAAAGTTCTCTAACTTACAGACTAAAAGAGATTTAAGAGATGATTTAAGTGACGTCCATTGAGTGCAATGTTCTGACCATTATTTGAAGAAGCCACCTGTATGTAAGAGACATTTTTGAGATAATCAGGGAAAAACTGAACATGCAATGGGTATCAGAAATTAAGAAATTATTGTTTATTTTACTAGATGTGGTAATGATTTAAGGTTTTAGTCCTTATCTAGCAAATATATACTGAACTATTTATGAGTGAAATGATGTGCTCCATACAATTTGCTTTAAAACGTTCCAACAAGAAAAAAAAAAGGGAAGGATAGATCTAACAACAGAATGTTATAATCTTGAAGATGGTTGATGGGCACAGAGGGGTTCCATATTCTATTTCCTCTTTCTGTGTGCACGTTTGAAAATGTCTGTAATAAAAAGTTTGAAAAAACACTTGTGGTAAAAATTGATAAAGTGTAGCTACATTTTTTCCTTAACTACCCCTTCAGTGCATTCACAATTAAGAATAATGGCAAGAAATAAATGAAGCCACAAGACTTAAAAACTAAATGCTATTATACCTTAAGAGAAACCATGACAACTGAGTTTTGGCTCACAAGCATGCTTCTATTAGCAAATTTGAGCATTGAGCATGCATATAATTATCTCCTCTGCAAATAACAGACACAAGTATTCTTTTTCTAACTGCACTCAATATACAAAATACTAAGCATATGCATTGATTAACTGGGCATATTTTGAATAAGGGAAAATCAATAAGTCTCAACTTATTTTGGGCAATTTGTTTGATTCAACCAGTGAGAATGCCAAGTAGAATATACTTAGCTTTACAACTTAAGTGAATTTTAAAAAACTTTCAGACATTTTCGAGACATTCTGATTTATAATGCAAATGCAAAGAATTCTCAGGCTGAGTAACATGCTGCCTATTTGCAGAAGGTTGCTTCTACCTTCGGAAGGTCTGATGTGGCAGCCCCAGTCTATTTGAAATAGAAACCAGATAAAAGGGGAAACCAAGTTCAGGATGATTCATGTGTTCAGCACAGAGATCCCCATGAATAAGGAAGATGTTTGTAGCTTGAGAAAGATGACAGGATGGGGTAGCATGCAGAACATTCTTTCCTTCTTATTCAAGGCCATTCCCATTGCTGCACCCCTGCACACCAACCTTTAAGCTTCCTCAGGGATTGTGCTCCATCCATTATCTTTATTTTATAACTTTCCTCTCTGAATTTTCACCCTCCCTCTCCTCTGGCTCTTTCCCTTCAGCATATAAATATGCTCATGGCTCTTCCATCTTAAAAGCCAAGCTTACGCCCCTTTCTCCTTAACTATGATCTCCTCCTTTATCCTTTTCTATACAACTTATCTGAAAAAGCAGTCTGTATGTTCTACCTTCCATGTCAACCTACCATGTAATCTGGTTTCCAACCTCATCATTCTACTAAAACTGCTCTGGCAGAAACACACTAATGATTTCCATTTTGCTAAATTTGATGAACAAGTTTTGGAGTTGTTACATTGCTAAACCTATCTATAGCATTTTCCACTGCTGGCCACCCCGATGATTGGAATTCTCTATTCCTTTGGATTCTGTAACACCAGTCTCTCCCAGAGAGCTCCTTTGTACCTGCCTGGCTCTTCCTCCTGATCTCTATAAATCCCTAGATCCAGGTATCCCTCCTGGGAACCATTCATTTCAGAAAGTATAGAGAACCTGTACATACCACATGGCAGAATTTTTTTTTTTTTTTTTTTACTTATGGCTTTAAAAACAAGTTTTTAGAAGCATTTGGAATGTATACTATCTCAAAATATAATTTACCTGCTTATATAATGTTATAATAGTTGTATGGTATTTTCAGAAAAATACCACATATATGCTTTGGTAGGTAAAGCAATGTGCCCCATCAGACTGCCTTAACACAAAATAATATCTGAGTATCAACTGCTAGTAATTTGTGGTGTTTGGGCACCATGATTTAGAATCTACACATCCTATGTTTTAAGATGTAAGGCTCCATTTGAGAAAAAGTTAGGTTAAGAATACAGCAAATTTGCTAGATAATGTATAACTCACCAATAACAATTTATATCAAGGTTTGGTAGTAAAGGAACTTAAAAACGTTACAAATTGCACAGCTTTGCAATGAAGCTTTAAGGCAAGGTGGCCCAGGAGGACAAACTGTCATTGATGTTGGGATTTATCTGCAGGGCCAGCTCTCCCTCCTTTCCTAGTGGTGTTTACTTTGGGGCACTCTCAGCTTGCGGACGGGAGAGCTGGATCTGTAAAACATGAATGCAGGCACCTAAGTGACTGTCTGGGTCAGGGAACAGCCTTCTGTGAGCAAGTGGGAGAGAACAGCTGAGAGGGCAGAGATTTACTCCATCTTTGACTCAATGTCATAACACCTCAAGCCCAAAGAGGACTGGATCTCTACGTAAGGGTTGATCCAATCTGACCTGCCATCATGCTTCTTTTTAAAGTGAGAAATTCATTTTTTGGACTTCTCAGCCTCAGAAACTGTAAGCAATAAATTTTGTTTCTTTATAAATTACCCAGTTCCAGGTATTTTGTCATAACCAACAGAAAAGGACTAATATAGTGGATGTGGCATACCTAAACAGAGAAAGTGTGGATAAGGACAGAACCTGAGAGATCTGGCACCAGTCACTTAAGGAAGGGAAAGTGTGGAAAAACTGTAATGGCCACCTAGGCCTGTAAATGTCCTGCCTCCCCTCACAAAACCTAGCATCACCAAAGAAATGATGGTCATTTCCAAAAAGCAATCAGTCAAAAAAATACAATTTTAGCCTTTTCCATTCTGCTTCCTTATGAACAGATGGAGCAGAATGAGACCTTGTCTTCTTGCCTTTGCAGAGGGCAGCTGGCCACACGCTGTGGACCAACTTGGGCTGCCTCTCTGGAGGGAACGTCTCCCCAGCAGCTTTCTACAGAGAATTGCGACCAAATGCCCTAAGGCACCGTTGTATATAGTGAGCCGCCTTCTCTCCCTCACTTCTAGGATAGTTATGAGCTACATGCCACCCTTGGGAGAACTGAAAAAACGATCACTCAAATCACTTTCCACTAGGCTTACTTCGCTTGAGCAACCTTGGCTGCAGAAAGGCTGCCAAGGTAGTATTTTACTCTGTGACCCAGACATTAAAGAAATACATAGTAACGACGCCATTAGTTTGTGGATTGAAAAGTGATGAATAATTCATGCCGTAAGCAGTTCATTTCTCCTTTCGGTATCCATTGAGAAATGGCCTCCAACCTGCACCATCTCCTCCCCAACCACTCAGTTTCTCATTTCTATATCACTATCCAGACTTGCTGATTTGACTAGATTATTTTCTCAGGCATAGCTAAACCTGATTTCTGCTCCCTTTTTTCTTATATCCTCTCATTTTACTAGAATCATGGTTATAAACAGTTAAGGCTTCATCTCTTCACAGTATTATCTTTTAAATTAACCTAAGAGAATACTGACAAAGTCCTAATGGTTTGAACAGTCTTGCGACACAGCTCTAACAAATATATCTAGAAATAACTATTCATTAACAGGGACCATCACTAGTTTGGGAGCAGGATGAGAAAATAACTTTTTCCTGCTGTAATTTTCATTAAAATTTTATTGCTGATTTGATAGGTAAAAGAAGAAAACTACCAGATTTTTCTTAAAAGTTATATGCAAATAGAAATTTTTAAGGCTGTAGAAAACATATTAGAACATAAAAAAGCAATTCACTGACAACATACCCATTTCAAATGAATGATATGCAATGAAAGATAGGTTTGGGTGAAGGGGCGACTTTCTATATATAATCCACACTTTTTATGTCTGAGTGGAAAAGATGCTCACAGTTAGAAAGCAGAAACTCTTTCAATATCGGGACCTTGCAGAAAATACACCACTGGGATAAGTGACAGGTGTTTTTTTTGTTCATCGGAAAGCTTTCTTTCTTCTGTTAAGAACATAGAATAAGCAATAATCCTTCCCTCTTCTTCTTGAATTGCCACTCAGCCTGCTCTGCTCCCCAGGGAACCTATCAAGTTCCTAAGCCTCTCTTAGGAACCACCATGATTTCAACAAATCTTTACTCACATAAAAGACCTAATGCCCCTATACCAGACAGACAGGCTGCAGGACCGCTCTGGCATTTGAAATGACAACATCGGCCCTCTCTGAAGGCGTGACATGATGAATATCCTTCTCTGAGCAACGGCAGAGTACCCTTGAACGCGAACAGGCAAGGTGAACTAGAAGCAGAGTCTGTCTCTCACTGCCTGGCAGGAGAAAGCTGGGTCACTCACACACTTACTTGCCAAAGCCTTTTTTCCAGCTGCATGGTAGGCTACAATGTATTTCTTCCCCTCTCTATCCTCTGTTTTTGTCTCTAATCCTGGAAACAAAGATTTAATAGCTTGATGGATGACGGTTCTTCTCTCTTTGGTGTCTTCAATAACCTATTAAAAACACGGATAGTGATGCCACTAATTTTACAGACATTAAATAGGGAAATGATATAGTCAATTAGTAAGAACACTGCTCATCTTATTAACTATGTGAAATAAAAGAAGTTCTTCGGTGCAATTTCAGAAATATTTCAGAGCTTTGAGAAACTGCGTATCGTATGAGCCTGTTGCTGTTGCTTGAGCACGTCCATCTTCCAGGCACTGCCCCAAGCACTTCACATCCATTGTTTTATTTAATCTTCTCCACCTTCCTACCATACCACCATTATATGTATTTAGAGATGAGGGAAATGAGGCTGAGAGAAGTTACAGAACATGTCTGTTATATAGCTGGAGGGTGATATATCTGGAATTGAAATCCAGGCTATCTGCCTCTGGAGCCACCAATCCTAGATGCTCCCTCTCAGGCCTCTTCTGGACACATATCTCAGGGCTCACACATGAAAATGTAGGAAAGTCAAGCTTTTCGGTATGTCAGAAAGTCGTCCCTCGAACAGTTCAATTGATATCTACTGCATACTGAATTCCATTCTATAATAAATGATTTTATAATGAGGTTCTAGCATACTGGTTCATGATAAAGAAAAATCAACATAAAGAAATGTAAACTTGTTACACAACTTTTGCAGTTTCTGAATGTGTCTCATGTCTCACACTAAGAAATACATTTTACCTCTTTACTCAAAAACCACAGTGTGTGTGTGTGCCTTACTAAAAAAATTCAAAAAATTTCCACAGAACAATACTCATGCTTACCATGTGCAATGCACGGATATTTTCTATTTTCATTTTTAAAAAAATGCTGGTTGAGACCCACTAAATTGATTTCATGACTCACTAATGGGTTGCAACCTGCAAGCTGAAAACATTGAGATATACTCCAACTGCTACGGGCTAAACTTGACAATATTTTAACAAAATATAAAAGAAAACAAACTACACTGTAATTATAGATAAGTGATTTCTTCATATCAAAAAGTGAGTCTAGATCTAGAATTACTGAAACAGTGAGTTGAAATCATGTTTGTGGGTACGAATATATATTTAGACCTCAAAAATTCAGAAAGTCATTCCTCCTCATTTTACAGATGAGGAAATTTGCCCATAACTTATGCCCTTTAAGGGTAAAAACCTTCAGTATGGCTTAATCATAGTTTTTAAGATAATAGTTAATTTTGCCAAGTGTGTAGGAAAATACATATCACAGGGCTAGGATAGACCACCACACTGCACAAGCAAGAGAAAACTGGACCATCCTCCTGGATTGCTCTCAAAACCTATTCCCTATCTTGTGGTCTAAGACTCTTAAAATCTTGTAACATATTTGACTTGCCACAGATACCACCTAGAGCTGCTCTGCCCAATACAGTAGCCACTAGCCACATGTGCCAACCCAAAACTTGAAAAGTGGCTAGAGTTTGAATTGAGACGTACTATCAGTGTAAAATAACAATGGATTTTGTAGACTGCACAGGAAGAAAAAGAATGTCATTAAGATATTAAGATATCTCCTTAATAATTTAAAAAATATTGAATATATGGTGAAATAATAGTTTGATCGTATTAGGATAAGTAAAATATACTGTTACAATTAATTTTACCTTTCTCTTTACTTTTTAAAATACGGCAACTAGAAAATTGAAAATTAAACATATGGCTTGCATTATAATTTCACTGGATAGCACTAATCTAGAAGAATAAAATTTCCATAACATAAAGCACTAAAGTGGCATTTACTATTCTAGCAGCTGAGATCTCCTTTTCTCAAATAGTAGAGAAGACCTAGGTTGAGCATTCTCCCTTATCTCTGTCCCCCAGTTCCTCCCCCTCCCAGTGCCCCATTTGGGACCAAGAAGCTGTTAGAACCAGAGCCTCCTGATCAGGACCACACATCTGATTGTCAGGCAGCAGTGATCCTGTTACAGTAGACACTACATATACAACTGTCACTCTATAGTTCTAAACCACAGATTTCTTTGTTGATCTGTGGTCATTAAAATTTTTTAAACAAAAACATAACTTTTTTTTTTTGTTATAGTTTATCTGGCTACTGGTTATTTGCCCCTGGTAAAAACGTTTTTATCAAGGGTTCAGATCCCATACCGACCAGATGCCAAAAACAAAACAAAAAACTTTTAGTGTAATGCGCTTTTAAATCAAATAGGGCAAGGTCACCCTTTTGTTAATCACCGTAATTTTTCCAATGAACATTTATTAACATTCACCCAGAAAGAAGGAACCAAAACTCTAAAAAAGCACTAGCTAGTCAGCTCAGTTGGTTAGAACATGGTGCTGATAACATCAAGTTCCAGAAAGAGTTCAAAACTCTAAAAAACCTTTTCACATATGTTTGCACTATTTACCTCGATGGCAACACTAGTTTCCTTATTTTTAAAAAGCTGGAGCTCTTCCAATTGCTGCTTTTCTTCAGCTGTCAAAACCGTAAATGCATCTTCAGAAGGGTCCTTTGAAATAACCACGAGAACTCACAGTGAGTCATACACAGAACTCAAGGCTATTAAAGCTCTGTACCTCTATGATTTCTAGGAAATGTTATTTTTATACAGAAGGTAACTTTTGCTAGAGAGCTACTTCTACCTCCTCATCCACTGGAACAGACAAGTCATCCAAATGGCTGATCTGTCCATCTTTTCCTATTTCATGAACAACGAAGTCAGAGTATCTGATGAAAAGAAAACAAGAACTTTCAGAGAATTAACACTTTGTTTCCTATTGATTGCAGGATAAAGATTATCAACAGTAAGTTTTTCTATGATGCAAAACAAGGCATTAAAAAAAATCTTAGGTGAAAAGTCATATGGAATTATTTTTTCTGGTTTCTTAATAAATGCTGAGCCACACCATGGCTCAGATTTTATACCAGATCTTAAAGAAAAGACCCTTTGAGCTTCTAGAAATTATTCCAGAGAAGTGCATAAACAAAAGCTTATTAACATTACCTTATGATGATTATACAGTGCATACTTAATTACATCATAAAATATAGAAAATTATTAACTAACTCAGAACACAGTAAGTCTATCACGAACTACCTTAAAACTTACCTTTACATTACATACTTAATACACATTATTTAAAATCCTCTCAACAACCTCAATGTGGTGTTATGATCCATTTTTTCAGATGAGGATGCTGAGGTTCGAAGGAGTTAAGTAACTATTAAGTGGCTGAACTGGATTCACACCCAGATCTATTTGGCTCCAAAGACCACCTTCTACTGTAGATGTGGCACATTTGCATCAAAGAGTTTAAGATTATAAGACAAATTTAGGAGAAAATTGAAACCGTTAAAAAAAAAAAGTATCTTAATGAAATGACCAGCATCCATCTACATATTAATGATGCATGCCACCAGAAAATTATTCTTACTTACTCAAACAGTTCTGGGAAGAATCTTCCCTTGATAAGTACTGACCATGCTTTCTATTATTATAAAATATTAAAAAATTCAAGGCCATTTACTCATTTAGGCAGCTTTCCTTCGTCTTATTCCTTTTTGATCATCAGTGTAAACAATCCTTGAGGATAAAAGCTAAATGAAAGAATATATTGCTGATTTCTTTCTAATGAAAAAAACTAATACGACTAAAATAACTTTATTTATAAACTAAACATACCTTTCTTTTAAGATTCCTGAGAATCCTTGATGAGAACTTACAAACTTGGTAATGCCTACATCAACTTCAGTGAGTCCATGCTTCATCATGTCTGCAAAACTCTCTGCTTCTTCCTCCTCCTCCTCCTCCTCCTCTGAAAGGCCGTCTTCCTCCTCCTCCTCCTCCTCCTCTTCTCCTCCCAACTGAGCATCAGAATTCTCTTTACCTTTCCGGGCACTTACAGCTTCGGGCAGCCCAAGCACGTTTTCAATGCTGGGTAGAGAGTCATTCTCTAGCCTGTCCTGACCTTGGGTCAGACAACATACAGAGACCTTCTGTCTTTTTGTCTCCTCAGCTGGGGCTCCGTTATCATTATCTTCAACAACGAGGGACCCACGTTTCAGCGACACACCAGTCATTCCTGTCATCTCCATCTTTAAGTCTCCAACAAAACATTTAAGAGAGCCTTTTAGGAAGGAGGAAAGAGTAGGAAGTAACAATTACCTTTAAAGAAGTCAGTTTCAGCAAACAGAGGCATAGTTAACTTTGTTCATAGGGTCCTAAAAATCATTTATTGCAATAATCCTTCCTGATGTTGGTATATACTGTGGGACAGAAAACAAGCACAACACTTCTGCATAGAATTTGAAGTGTGCATCAAAAGCTTTAAAAATATGTATGTTCTTCGACCCAGAAATACAACTTCTAGGAATTTATCTTAAGAAAATAATTAAAGTGCTTAAAGTTTTAGCTGTAATGATACTCATCTCAGTGCTATTTTACATTAGCAAAAAATTCAGAAAAATGAAGTCTGGGTCGTAAACTGAACAATATGTAGAAACGACTGTCTAGAAACTGGAAAAGGTGGTTACTTCTAGGAAAGGATTTAGGTAGCTGGGGACAGAAGCAGGACACTTGCTGTTTTCACTGAACACCATAGTTGTATCACTTGAATTTTGTTTCATGTACAAGTGTGAGGTATCCTTTCAAAAAACTGATTAAAACTGACATCCAAGCACATTCATACCAAACCACATTAAAAAACAACATCAACAACAAGGGGGATGGGGAGTTGTATAACGGTTATAGAGTTTTAGTTTTGCAAGATGAAAAGAGTTCTGGACAGTGATTGCATAACAACATGAATATACTTAACACTACTGAACTGCACACTTAAAAGAGGTTGAGATGGTAAATTTTGTTATATAAATTTTACCACAATTAAAAAACAAATAACAAAAAAACCCAAATTATCATTTAACTGGCCCATACACAATGTACTGAGCCAAAGTCTAAGAAGCCTCACATGCTTTCCCAGTACAGAGCAGAGAGGGGTAAACAGGGGGCAATCAAAATAAATACAAGCATCCAGGACCACAAGTGCCTATCTCATTTGATCTTATTTGATGCTCTTGTTAAAATAAGGATAACAATATTAATTATGTAGGAGATGCTAAAGTTAACATACTAATGAACTTCGTAAACATATTCATAAAGAATGTCTAAGTGAGCAGAAAATGAATATTCTAGTTCTTCAGGGTATGGTTAACAAGAAATCCATCTACAGAAGCATCTACAACAAAATAATAACAGTGGTGAACTGAAATTTAAGATATCTTGCCTCACTGTCAAAAATCAAGAAGAAAAAGGAGAGAAAAAGACGAATAGTAAAAAGTAAAAGCAAAAATGGATTGTGACAGCCATAAAAAAAATCAGAGAGTAGGTATAGAAAAATATCAGTAAAAACAATTTCCTTTGACTAAGGTCAAGGGTTCAGATCTCTGCACCTGCCAGCCGCCAAGAAAAAGAAAGAAAAAAAAAATTCCTTTGAAAGACAAAAAGTTAATTAAAGAAAATGGAAGAAACCAAGAAACCAGAACAGAAGTACACCACGAGTAGCTATATAAAAGTATTTCTAATTCAAATAAGAAAGCATTTATTCTTTGTTCTGAGCAAGGTGTAGTTTTTTTTTTTTTTTCTTTTTTGTCTTTTTTCGTGTCCGGCAACAGATTGCAACCCTCAGTGTCGCGCCTGTACCGGACCGGGACCGGCAACGGGATCGCAACCCTCGGTGTTGCTCCCGCACCTCGCTCAGCCAGTGAGCGGGAACCGGTCTGTATGTGGGATCCGAACCCTCGGCGGGAGCACCACTGCGCTCCCAAGCAGCGCAGTGTAGCAGTGCGCCACCGGGCCGGCCCGCAAGGTGTAGTTTTTTTAAAAAAAGAAAAAAAGCTGGTTTATGAAATGTTGATTCTATTTCATTCTCACTTACTACAACAAAGGTGCCCTCACAGAGCTTTCATACAGGTGGAGGAGACAGAAAGGGACCAGGGCTTACACAGAAAATATGGGAACACACAGGAGACATCCGAGGGGGTGAGGGGAGAGTGTCAGAGAAAACCTAAGGGAACACCTGAGCCAATTTTTGAGGACTGCGAAGAGTAAGGTGGTGGAAAAGGGGGAGCAGGGTGTTGGGGTACAGGGTGTAGCATGAGCAAAGGCATGGCTGCACAGGAGAGCACAGAGCGCTGGAAGAACCCCAAGGAGCGCGTCACTTGTTGAGGAGGGAAAGATACAAGGAGAGTATGGAGAAAAAGCTAGGGAGAAAAAGCCGGCGGAAGTCACACCAGGCAAAATAGAGGGAATGACATCCTGAAAACCAAATACTACTGGGTTCACGAGTTAAAAAGATTTCATGGCACCCATGTGAAGAAAAGGCTGAAGCAAAGGGGACAGGACAGAGAGAACATTCAGAACATTTAGGAACTGGTAGGGACAGGACTGGGCGACAAAAGCGGAGGAAAGAGGAAATACTCCAGGATGACTCGGGTTTCCTGCCGTGGGGACCTGAGACAACAGAGTAGCTCTTCCTGATATGGGACTCCAGGAAGAAGAGCTGGTGGTGGAGAAGACAAGCCCACCTATAGACTTGTGGTGTAGATACCCTGGGGATATCCAAGTGGAGATGTCCTGTGGGCAGTCATCATATCGTGCCACACACCGTTACCCAGAAACCTGCAATGGCTCCCCAATGACAGTTCAAAGTCCCTGCTGCCATCACAGGATCTATCAGAAGATCCTGATATTCCAGAAGCCAGAATTCTCAGCAGGGAGGAAAGCACAGCCAATAACAATCATGCACACAGCTTGGCTCAGGGACTTTATGGTCAGGAGAATGTCCACCTCCTTCCCCTTATGCAGAGAAAACATCAGGTCCCCTCCTCAGCAACCATGGAGTCAGATCTAGGTTTTGCCATTTACTAAGTAGGTAACAGCCTCTCTGAGCCTCAGTTTCTTTCTCTGTAAAACTGAAATATCATGACTTGGTCAAAGGTCTGTAATAGCTCCTCCTATCAATGGGTGGTCATTAATATTTATTATGGATGGTTTACACAGCAGAACTGTATTGCTGAATCTGGGAAGTTAAAAAAAAAAGCTACTTATGCTTCCTTTGTTTTCTGGGTTTTCTCCTTCAAATACCATTTAATTTTAAGAGAACCTCAAACACTGCTGACGGCAGACAAATAAACAGGACTTTGGTAGTTGGTTGTCTTTTTCTTGATATTTGTGGACTCTTTTCTGATCTCTTTTTCTTGATATATCTAATTGCAAAGACAAACTCATTAATCTCACTTTTGTATTTCAAATGAAATTATATTTTTCATTTGTTTAAGTCAATAGCCCTATCATAAGCGCATTATTAAAGTATATATATAGCACCAATGATTTAAAATCATTTAGTATATATTTTGCTAAGTTCTGTCCTGTATGCCTAAAAGCTGAGAGTAGAATAGCTGTACAAACTTCTGGACTAGGAGAGGCACAACTCAAATTAGTGTTGTTTTTATAAGCAGGAAAGGGAAGACTGAAATGGAGTGTAATTTTAAAATTGGGGGTGGGGGAGGAGACAGAAGCCCAAAAGAATTTAACGAGAAAGATAAAATAACCTGGACTTCCCTAAGGTGAGAGGCCTAAGGATTTTAGGAAAATCCAAAGATTCTACCTCGGAGATGTAAAGTGACTAGCTGAAGAAAACAGTGGGGGTGGGTAGGTGTTAGCTACCCAGAAATGTTATGCTGCACAAATACTCTGTTATCTTAATTGTCAAGTAAGATCTCTATAGACCAGAAGCCTGAGTCTACTACAAGGAAAAGAATAAACTCCACTGATACTTTCCCACGAACTTAAAGTCTACATATTTCTTTGGAGGAAATGCTAAAATAATGGTTTTTGTTTCCTCTGCACTCCAAACGAGAATAGAAATATTATAATTTTAACAGCATTTTGAAATCTTTTTCATTAAAATATTAGATTCACCAACTCAGCTTTTAAAATCCTCTATACCCACAACAAAAATAAAGTTTAGCACTTTCAAAATTTTAATACAACATGGACAATAGTCCCTTAAAATTATTTCCTCCAAAATGAACATCTGTAAAAGTGCCATATTAGTTTTAATCCTATAATATTCCAAAACCTTCTACAACTTCCACTTTTTAAGTGCATCTATCCTCCATCCTCTGCAAACTGTCAGTAATCCCCCTAGCTCTCACAATAATGAGCACTTTTCTTAGGGCAGAGAACACACCACATTCTAATATGCAAAATCTATCAGAATTGCTCATGCCATAAATATCAAGCATGTCCTATGTGTAGGCACTAGGGGAAAGGGGGAAATTTCCTGCCCTGATGGAGCTTACATTTTATTTGAGCCTACATTTTATCTGACAAAAAAAAAAAAAAAAATCTCAGAACACACAAGCTACAAAGAAATAAAGCAGAGTAAGGGGGCTAAGAGTAAGAGAGGTGTTCTTTAACGAAGCCTCTCTAAGGTGGTGACTTTTGAGCAAAGACTTGAAGGAAGAATTAGACATGAAAAGACGTGTGTGAGGAGCGTTTCAACAGCCTGAACAGTACGTGTAAAGGACTTGATGCAAGAGCAAACTTAAGTCAACCATAAGATTAGTTGGATTATTTCTCTCTCCTACTTGGAGGCAAAAGTTTCATTATCCCCCAGCCTCAACCAAAAGACATGTTCAAAAGGAGTGGTTATACTGGATATATATACAAAGGAATGGAAATCATCATGTCAAAGGGATACCTGCACTCTCATGTTCATAGCAGCACTATTTACAATAGCCAAAATATGGAAGCAAACTAAGTGTCCTTCGAAGGATGACTGGATAAAGAAAATGTAGCACACAACGGAGTACTACTCAGCCATAAAAAAGAATGAAATTCTGCTATTTGCAGCAACACGGATGAGTCTGGAGAAAATTATGTTAAGTGAAATAAGCCAAACTAGGAAAGAGAAATAACACGTTCTCACTTATAACTGCGTGCTGAGAAAGAGAGAGAGGGAGAGAGAAAGAAAGAGAAAGAAAGGAAGAAAGAAAAGACCATAACAATTCCTTGAACTTTCAGAGGGAGAGAACAAACCTAAGGTTACTAGAGATAGCGAGGAGAGAAGGAGGGGGTTTGTGGAGGGACAGGTCGAATAAAGGGCATTAAAAAAATGATGATTTGTAATAATGAATATGCTAATAATAATTTTTAAAAAGGAGTGGTTAAGTTAATAAATATGAACTCTGGCTACTTTTCTAATGATTGAACATAATAATTGACTATCCATCCTCTTTTCGATAGAGGTGTACAGTGCTATTTTTGACAGATCCCTCAAAAGTCAAGGCACCACGAGGCCAGTGAGACATACCTATTTCACAGACTATTAGAGGCTTGGGGGAAAAAACCCTTACTAACCCTTTATTTTAGGAATGAAAAAAGGTGGTCGGACAATGGAACCAAGTATCTGAAAAACTAAGCTCTCTCCCAACCCTGCTTCTTGGCAGACGGTAACTGACACCCAGCCAGTGAAGACGTTCTTGTAAGCCCTCAGTGCGGGGCTGACAGCAGGGCTCTGCGCATTAGTTCCAGCCTGCACAGCAGCACCCCACCCACTCACGGAACGGTCACCGCGCAGAGGGCTGCAGGAAACGCTCCTAGTCTCCAGCCTGCTCTCTCCTACTCCGGACAAGGTATACCAAACAAGCGGTCCCCGAGGGCCTGGCTGGCACATAGTAGGCTCGCCACGAGTAGTGACGAATGACTACCAGGACGAAAGCACGTGGGCTGGATCCTGGAGAAGACCGGCTGAGCGATGGACGGCAGCTGCGGAGGGCTTCGGGGGAAAGGCCGCCTTTCTCTCCTGGCGGGGAGAAGAGTTTAGGGACGAGGCAAAGAAAGGAGAGGAGTGGGAAGGGAACCCTCGGGCTGACAGCGCCGCGGGGGACGAAGAAGAGCGCGAGGACGCGGCGCCCGCTGACTGCCGCCCGGCAGCGGGGAGCGGGGA
>NW_007726131.1:990405-1004552 GCF_000696425.1 Galeopterus variegatus | reverse complement strand
AATAGAAAATCTTTTTTTTTTTTTCCCCGGGGCGGAGCCCGTTCCCCGGCCCCGCCCCCGGCTCGGAGCGGGAGGCCTCGCCCACTCGGAGGGACGCATCGCGCTCGCGCCCGGCGGCCGCCGCTTGGCACGTACACCTCGGGCGCCGCCAGGCGGTCGCATGTGGGCTTCGGCGGGGTCAGAAAGTGATTTTATCATGCACCTTGGAATTCTTCAGGCCTTCTTCCGGACCTCTAAAGCGGCGACTTCCTTCTGAATGCTAGCTGTATTCCAATAAGGGTTCTTCCACATAGTTGTGATCCTTTCTTGTCGCACTCCACCCTAAGAAAATCACTTTAGGGACTGTATTGTTCTACATGCGATTCCTTAGAGCGTAGCGGGTCCAAGAGCACCGTTTCCCCACGTCTCACCCTTCCCGCTTCACAGCTCCCGAAGAGAAGCTATCATAAGTTAATGCTTCTGCGTAAAAAAAGAAAATGCCTTTCTCTTCTCTTGCTCTTCAGGTGACTCACATTTACTGACAAAATCTAAGCCTCTGAAGGCTTTCAGATCTAGTATTTTGGCAAACTTCAACCCTGAGTGAAAACCAATATATTATTTCAAGTCCTTATATTTCTGCTAGATTTGTTTTTAAAACGTGGATTTAGTGTGGGGGTCCGGTCAACTGAATCACAGATAATTCGCTTACTGGTGGGGTTCTATACTACCTTTCTCTGAGATTATTCACCTCAGTTAAGTATCTCAAAATTTTCTTCTTTCCTTAATTCTTGTACTACTACGGGTCCTTAGGCTGGGGTTAATTCATAGGTTGATGTCCCAATGAGAGCAAATGCAAATATTTTTATTACAGCCACTCAGTAATAATTCAGTCTTAAACTCAATTTTTATATACTTTAAAAAGTGTCTTCACAGTCTGAAGGGTTAGATCCCTGTACCAGCCCAGCTGCCAAAAAAAGTGTCTTCTCAGTGTTCTGGATTTTGACCAATCTAATGGGTGTGTAGTGGTATCTTACTGTTGTTTTGATTTGCAAATACAAAATATTGGCAAAGATGTGGAGCATCAGGAACTCTTTCATTGCTGGTGGGAATACAAATTGGTACAGCCATTTTGGAAGACAGCATGTGATCCAGCAACCATGCTTCTTCGTATTTACCCAAAGGAGTTGAAAACTTACGTCCACACAAAAACCTGTACATGGATGTTTATAGCAGCTTTATTCATAATCGCCAAAACTTAGAAGGAATCAAGATGTCCTTCAGTAGGTGAATGGATAAACTGATATTATTCCATGCTAAAAATAAATAATCTAGAAAGCCATGAAAAGACATTGAGACATAGTAAATGCATATTAGTAAGAGAAAGAAACCAGTCTGAAAAGGTCACATACTGTATGATTCCAACTGTATGACACTGTGAAAAAGGCAAAACTATGGAGACAGTAATAAGATCAGTGGTTGCCAGGGGTTAGGAAAGAAGGAGGGATGAACAGGTGGAGCACAGAGGATTTTTAGGGCAGTGAAACTACTCTGTATACTATAATGGCAGATACATATCTTTATAAACATTTGTCCAAACCCATGGAATGCACAACACCAAAAATGAACCCTAATGTAAACTAAGGACTCTGGGTGATATGATGTGTCAGTGCAGGTTCATCAATTGTACACTATGGTGGGATGTTGATAGTGGGGGAGGCCATCGTGAGTGGGGGCAGGGTATATATGGGAAATCTCTATACCTTCCTCTCGATTGTGCTGTAACTTAAAACTGCTCTTAAAAAAAAGGTCTTTAAAAAAAATGTCTTTGTGGCCCAGCCTCTCTTAAACTCATTTAGAGGAAAGACCTTTCACATTTCTTTGGCCATTAGCTGGGTCCATGGTCAGAAATTACCCTTTCTGGGGGCCGGCCCGGTGGTGCACTGTAGTGCGCCGCTTGGGAGCGCAGTGGCGCTCCCACCGAGGGTTCGGATCCCACATACAGATCGGTTCCCATGAACTCCACATACAGATCGGTTCCCGCTCACTGGCTGAGCGAGGTGTGGGCGCAGCACCGAGAGTTGCAATCCTGTTGCCGGTCCCGGTCCAGTACGGGCGCGACACTGAGGGTTGCGATCCGTTGCCGGACACGAAAAAAGACAAAAAGGAAAAAAAAAAAAAAAGAAATTACCCTTTTTGCATTTCAGCCTCGACTGCCTTAGACAAGGCCCAAGTGAAACACGCATTTTTAGTTTTCTGTTTTCCAAAACGGGAAACTCTTTATTTTTTTTTTCCTTTTTATCCTTACTGACCGGTAACGGGATTGTAACCCTCGGTGTTGCACCCGCACCGGGGACCGGCAACGGGATCACAACCCTCGGTGTTGCGCCCGCACCGCGCTCAACCAGTGAGCGGGAACCGGTCTCCACATGGGATCCGAACCCTCGGCGGGAGTGCCGCTGCACTCCCAGGCGGTGCACTCTCCAGTGCGCCACCGGGCCGGCCCCGACTTTATTGATTTTTATGGTTAAAATTACACAGAAGTGTTCAAAGCCTTTCCCCCATTCCTACTCCCTCTAGTAAACATTTAACAATTGAGTGTGCTCCTCAACTTTAAAATTCCATCCTAACGTGAATATTACATATAGTATGTGGCATATTGCTTTTAAGTTCACACTAGCACTATGCATTGCTGTGTCTATTACACACAATTCATCTATTTTTTTCATCCTTATTATTGCCTAGTATTCTGACCATCTTAGATACCTTTCTCCATGCCCCAGATAATAGTTAATTGTTCTCTGTGCTCTTTAGTCATTGCAAACATTTCTGTTGTTGAATCTATTCACTTAATCTTAAATTATTTATTTCCATGTCTATTTCCTTAATCAGAAAGTGAATTTTTCAGAAGCAAAATTTTCGGTTTAGGGCAATCTTTTTTCTCCTTTATTTTTATTTTTAATTTTTATCAGAGTTACACGTCTTTGATTTAAAGTCAAATAATTCTTTTAAAATTTATTTTAATTTTTATTTGAACTTACTCATTGTAATTGTACATAATTATGGGGTACAATGTGATGTTTTGATAAATGTATAGATTGTAAAATAACCGGGTCAGGGTAGTAAATGTATCAATCATCTCATCCATTTATCATTTCTTTGTGGCGAAAACATTCAAAAGCCTCTCCTCTAGCTATTGTGTAATGTAGAAAACTTAACTGTTAACCATAGTCACCCTACTGTGCAATAGAGCACCAGAACTATTCCTGCTGTCTAATTGTAATTTTGTACCTGTTGGTCAGCTAGAGTCAAATAATTCTGTAGAAACTTTGGAAGATGGGCAATGAAACAGCATGGACTGTATCCCCATCCCTCCCCTCACCTGTTTTCACCTTTTCTTTTTCTTTTTTTTTTTTTTTTAAAGATGACCGGTAAGGGGATCTTAACCCTTGACTTGGTGTTGTCAGCACCACGCTCAGCCAGTGAGCGAACCGGCCATCCCTATATGGGATCCGAACCAGGGGCCTTGGTGTTATCAGCGCCACACTCTCACGAGTGAGCCACGGGCCGGCCCTGTTTTCACCTTTTCTTTTTCTTTTTTTTTTTTTTTAAAGATGACCGGTAAGGGGATCTTAACCCTTGGCTTGGTGTTGTCAGCACCACGCTCAGCCAGTGAGCGAACCGGCCATCCCTATATGGGATCCGAACCAGGGGCCTTGGTGTTATCAGCACCACACTCTCACGAGTGAGCCACGGGCCGGCCCTGTTTTCACCTTTTCAAAGGCAGTCATTTCACTCTTTTTAACTGATTATTTTGATATTTACCTTCTTCTCTCTACATAATATGCTTGTATTGCTATTTTTTGGTTTTTCACTTTTAGGCATTATGTATTGACTTAATAGAAATGAGATTGAGCTCTCCTTCCTTCCCTCTTCCCCACCATACTTCCCATCCCCCCATCTGCCCAATATAGTTATATTGTACTTTTTTGGATTTTTGTTTACTTTATTATAACTAGGCAAATATTATTCACATCTTTGGCAAGTAGGAAACTATTATCCTCTTCCCCACAGCTTTTTGGTTTTTTCTGTCGTTAATAATCATCTTATTTTGGTTTACTATTTATCACTAAACCAAGCTCAAATTCCTTAATGATTGTTTAAATCTCCCCCTCCAGAGGTTGAGATAATTGAGGTGTCCTATCAGTTTTATCTTTCTGAAGGAGTCTCTTATGGAGTCTTCTGACCTGCACAAATCTGTGTAGAGTGCACAGTTGTCAGGGCATCTCACTTTATTTTTCTCCTGGGTTGTATTTTCTGTATTCCTACATCGTAGGTCTTTTTTCTTGGTTTACTCTTTCATTTTAGGGGAGCAAAACCTTCAGTAGCTTCCTGAGAAAGGAGAAGTAAATGAAAGGTACATTTTTTGAGATCTTCAATGTCCGGACATACCTGTATTCTAACCCCACACTTGATTGATAGTTTACTAATCAGGTATAGAATTCTGGTTTTAAATGAATTTCCTTTTAAAATTTGATAGACTAACTCCCCTGTCTTCTAGATTTCTTTATCGATATTGAGAAATCCAAAGAAATTCTTATTCTTGATCCTTTGTAAGTGATCAGTTTTCCTGTGTGGACGCTTAGCGTTGTCTTTATGCCCCAGTTTTCTGTAATTTCACAATGATAAGCTTCGGAGTGGGTCAATTTTTATCAATTGTGGTGGATACTTAGTGGGTCATTTCAATTTGGAAACTCCTGACTTTCAGTTTGGGGAAATTTTCTTGAATTATTTTGTTGATGATCCCTCCCTCCCTAACCTCTGCTCTTTTTTTCTCTTGGAGTTCTTATTTTTTATATTTTGGACCTGCTGTAGTGGTCCTCTTTGTTATCTTTTCTTTCCTATTTTTCATTTGTCTTTTTTCCCCCTCCTAGATTATCTCCCAACTCTTGTTTTCCAACCCTTGAACTTTTTATTTCTGCTATCATAGTTTTTGTCCCTGAATACTCCTTTTAAAACCATATCTTGTTCTTGTTTTATGTTTGCTATTGTAACTCATATCTCAAGGTGCCGACTATATACATTTGTACATGTATGTATTTGAGTTGCGTTTTCTCCTCACTGAATGGTTTGTTTCCTGTATCGGTGACTTTCTTTTTCTTTTGTTTATTTTGGTCTCTCTAGTACTACCTTGCACGTTAGTTTGTTTATGAGGTTGTCAAATCCCCGGGTCCTCTACTTATCTTTTGCTGCTACCTAACTCTCCTTCTTCCTCCCTGGCAAAAGACAGGGTTTTTCCGGGGGTGTCTGCACTGAGCAAAGTACATATTCATATTAGATGCTGAGTCTTTTTCCTGCGTTCAGCTCCCAGAACGCCTACAACCAGATCTGCACCTTCCGGGCAGGATATTGGAGGGTCATTTCTGTCTGGTTAGCTCACTTGGTTAGAGCGTGATGCTGATAACACCGAGGTCAAGGGCTTTGATCCCCGTACTGGCCAGCTGCCAATCAATAAATGAAGATATTGCCATTCATTGGAAATCCAAGCCAAATAACCCTATTTTTTTAAATTTATTTTTATATTTTGGCGTCTGGCCAAAGAACCCTACACCGAAGCTCCTAGTCAACAAGTCCACTCTCTCAGAACACCTGGATATCGTCTAAAATATGATTCCTATTAAATTTACGGCGTGGAGTGGGGGATATCTTCAAGCTCCACCGTTAAGAGCTTCGGTGAAGTGGAGGGGACTTCACCGTGGTTGCGATGGATCGTCTCCCCTTCTTTGAGCGCCTGGGGCGCAGGCGTCCGCTTCCTGAGGTGCAGTCCGGTCCTCCGGCCAGCAGGGGGAGGCACCGCGCACGGCTGGCGGCTGCGCGGACACGGCCTTTCTGGGCCTAGAGGAGGAAACCAGAAAGACGGCGAGAGGAAGTCGCGGTGGCTTTCAGCCCTACAGCCTCCGGGGCTGAGCTGGCATTTGTCGCTGGCTTGAGCCGGACCCTACAGGCCACGCTGGCTGCGCATGGAGCCGAGGACTCTAGCGGAGGAGGGATGCTCTCGGCCGGCGAGGTCGGCGAGGCGCCGTCAGTCCCGGTGAGGCCTCCCTGGTGTCTTGGGGAGGGGACACTGGTGGCCCAGTGAGGTGGCACAGACTTCCCTGGGTAGATAGTCCCGGTGAGGTGGCCCTGGAAGCTTGAGAATGTGGTCCCGCAGCCCGGTATAGAGTCCTTTGCAAGACCTCCCAGGGGAGGTAGTCCCATTGAGGTGGCCCTGGTGGTTCCGGTGAGATGACAGATCTTTCTAGGGAGGTGGTCCGGCGGCCAGGCAGCATAACTCCAGGTCCTGGGGAGTTGGCACAGACCTCGTGGGAAGGTGACAGGGGTCGCGCCAGTGGGGTGGCCCTTTTCGGAACCTTCAGCAGACTGCCCTGGTCCCTTATGAAGGCCCCGGGGGGAAGACGTCTGGGTCGTCTCCGTCCTCCAGTGGATGCCCTTTGAGAGCTCTGTATAAGTTCTGTCTACTACTTCTATATTAATGTGTTTGTCACACCTGTTCCCCTTCTAGTGCTGCTCTGAAAGTGGTGAGGAAAGGAAGGACATCGAGGAGAAAAGTAAGCAAGCTCCAAACACCATTACTCTTTCTGCACAGCCATCCTTCCAGAACTCAACCTTCCAGGGTTGAGTTCTTAGCCTGTTTTCCAGGGTTCTTAGCCTGTCATCTTTTAGATGAAGTATCTTTTTCTGTACAATATGCTTATATAATAATAAATACTGATTATCGTTATGTATATATTTTTGTCTTTCTAAAATTGTAAAATATGGGATGCTTTGGAGAAGAGCACTTTCTGACCCCTACTAGTGCAGGGACTGGTGTGGTTTCACTGGAGGTCGCCCATCATACAGGACTCAGAATATTTGGGCCCTACCTTTTATTTTAATGAAGCATTAGCTTAGTAAGCATTAGGAATTTGGAGGGGCTAATGATCTAGGAGACATGATCACCCCCTTAATTGGGTTTAAAGGAGGTAAATGACAATTGCT
This sequence comes from Galeopterus variegatus, assembly GCF_000696425.1. Classification (NCBI taxonomy): domain Eukaryota; kingdom Metazoa; phylum Chordata; class Mammalia; order Dermoptera; family Cynocephalidae; genus Galeopterus; species Galeopterus variegatus. Next base: position 997,538 of record NW_007726131.1, on the reverse strand, counting down.
TAGTTGTACTTTTACCTTCAGTGAATTTGCAATTAAAAATTGCTCTGGGAAGAGCACAATGGATAACTCCTGGATCTTGGACTGGACAGGGAAGGAGGAAAAGGTTAGTACCTCCATTTTATACCTAGGGACAGGAGCATATGTCAGGGATGTGTTCATTTGTCATTTTACTTTAATGAGCTAAGCATGGCAGGTTATTGGAAATAAAGGACTCTTCGTGGGCCATTTTTTTTTGGCTGCTGGCTGGTATGGGATCTGAACCCTTGACCTTGGTGTTATAATACCGAGCTCCCTGGCCAGCCCCTTAGGGGGTTTTAAAGTGAAATTTGGGGGGGGGGGGGAGGAGGGAAAAGGCATGTAATAGCTCTTCTGTCAGGGAGTTTTTGTTTCTTCTGACTACGATAAAAAGTCTGGGAATGAGTAGTGGTAAGAGAAAGGGTGCCCACATTACCATGTGGCCTTGAGAAGTAAGACTTGCCCTTAACATTGACTACTGATACAATCTGCCTCAGAAAGAAAGCTCTAAGTAGTCCATAGCACTTGACAGTTATAGCTGCCACAACTCAGCTCCTTTTCCTTGAAGGATGTGGGAGTGCCCTCCATATCTTTCAGTTTCCTTCCCTTTCCACCTTTGCCCGATTCATATTCCTGGGAAGTCTGACACCTACTGAGCTGTCATTTTAGTGAAATGATAGATGAAGACTGTCATATCAAGGACTTTGTGCTTGTCCCTCTTTCAGTGGCTAAGTAAACTGCTTTGCAATTAGGAGTGCTCTTTATGGGCCGAGCCCATTGGCGCACTCGGGAGAGTGCGGTGCGGGTTCAGATCCTATATAGGGATGACTGGTGCGCTCACAGCGCTCACTGGCTGAGTGCGGTGCGGCCCGTCTCAAAGAGGACAAAAAAAAAAAAAAAAAAAGGAGTGCTTTTTATAAAAGATAGAAAAGAAGAGACATAAAAACCTCCCAAATTACCAATGTGTCATTTTGAAGAATGTCATTTGACTAAGAATGTACTATGCCACATTTAAATGGTTACACGTAAAGGGTTTAACTTTTTAAAAAAGTCAAGGTATGGGGCCGGCCCGGTGGCGCACTGCTACAGTGCGCTGCTTGGGAAGCATGGCAACGCTCCTGCCGAGGGTTCGGATCCCACATACAGACCGGCCGCTCACTGGCTGAGCGAGGTGCGGGAGCAACACCGAGGGTTGCGATCCTGTTGCCGGTCCTGGTCCGGTACGGGCGTGACACTGAGGGTTGCGATCCGTTGCCGGTCACGAAAAAAAGACAAAAGGAAAAAATAAATAAATAAATTAAAAAGTCAAGGTAGAATTACACCCTAAGGTACAATAACTTTAGTATTTACAAAACATTGTCTGCAGATATGCCACACAAATCACTTGTTTTATTTAAGATAAATAAAAAAGGCATTGTGTGTAGAATAGTAGGTGGATTATTATATAACATAATTATGATATAATATGATTAATGTATAATTTATTATTATATTAATAAAGTTTAGATACAGACCAGCCAATCCTGTTCATATTTGAAGAAGAAGAAAATAAGTATTGAATTGAGAAGAAACATGAAATTTTAGTCCCATTTACAACCTTTAAGTGTACTCTGGGGCAAATGTTATAATTTATTTTATAGTTGGAGAGTCTAATGTTAGTTTTACTTCTCCTACCCGCTAGTGGGCTTCTGGTTTTCGTAGCAGGTGAATAATCTTTTAATTCTTGTAAGTTAAGTAGAAAAAAGAAAATTTGTTTTTTGGGGTATAGGGGAGTGGGAGGAACATACGTGGAACCAAACACAGTGGTATATATTCTGTTAATCTTTACATAAATAATTGAGCAATACCTAAAATTTTTCATTTGCATTTAGGCATATCTTTAGGTAATAATATTTTTATTTTATCTGAAGTGACAGTTGTAATGAGGCTAATTATACCTTCTTGCTTTTCTCTTATTGCTGTTTTCTTAAAACGGCATTTTTATAAAGAGTCAAGTTCTATGATGGACAGCTCCAAGGGAGAGCAGAGGCAAATTTCAATTACTGTTGCTCCCCAGCAGGCCCTGTATTGTTCCCTCAGCTTTATCAAACCTCATGCACACACTTTTTTTTTAACCCCTAGGAACTACGCAAATCTAGAGAGGTTAAACCCGTATGTAGAATAATTCTAGTTATGGATTGAGTATAGTCAATCATATTTAATGACTGCACAGTGAAATAGAGCTACCATTGTGCCAAGTTTGACCCAAACATCAGGTTTCCTAAACTTGCCCAGGAAGAAGGAAACCATGAATAATCAAAAGAAGATAGTTTATGCATGGAAACATATTTCAAAAGGAAACAGTTTATCTTAGCACAGTGGGTGGAGTGGGAGGAGATAGATATGGCAGCCAGCTGTGAATCATGTCACCCGTCCCTTCTTTGCCAAGAAGCTGCTGTGAGTTTCCAGGTTTCTTTGGGGTGCAGGGCACAGTTCAGAAAGCCATCCTGGCACAAATGGTCAGCAAAGTGTAGCTAGGGACACCTGGAAAAGAGGGGCAATGCTGATGGTCCACAAATTTAGGACAGTAGAAAATAATTTAACTGCCTTTGATGTAGATTACGTGCTTACTATAAATTTGTTTTCTTAAGTATTTTAACAAAAGTTGAATTTATCTGTATATTTGAATCTTGCTTCACTTCACAAAGAATTAGAAGTAACTTAAATTACTTAATTATGTCTTAAACATCCTGGATAGTGGAAAAAGTTATAGACTCTCACAGAGTGAAAAACTGACTTGTGAAATATAATAAAGGATCGATTTTCAGGCATAGAATAAGGAGTGGACTCCAGGGAAATTTCACGTGCTAAATGGGATGAGAGCAAAGCTACACAGTGTTCCTCCTTTCACTAGGCATTATTTGCTCTGTTTTAGTAAAATGTTTAGTAAATGTTGTCTCTGTTACCACTATTCTCAAGAAATGGCTGCATAGTCCAAGTCACCTGTTTTTGTCACATTTAATAAATCCAGTGTGAATTAGTCCAAGTCTGGTTTATTTGCCATGGAAAGAGTTTCACTTTAGACTGTAATTTAGTGGTCGTATCGACCTTTTGATTTCTTTTGTTTTTTTTCCCAGTAATTTGTGTTTTCTCTCATATTTTCTTTTTTTTTTTCCCCCCTGTTTCTGACATGGACATCTTTGTACAATGGCATTTGAAGCTTTTAAGACTATTTTTACTCTTTTTTTTTTTTTATTGTATTGAAACGTAATTGATTATATGCATTTGTAGGATACAAAGTTGAATATCTATACCTGTACATAATGTGTGACAATCAAATCAGGATAATTAGCATGTTTGTTATTACAGAATGTAATCATTCCTTGGATCCATTAACAAATTTCTCCGTAACCCCCCTCTTCCTCCCCCATTTCCACCTTTAGTCACCACAATTCTGTTCTCTCCTTCTGAAAGTAAAAACTTTTTTATTCCTTAAGGAGTTTTTTATGCATTAGTCACCCTTTCAAAATTTTTTCATATACCTGAAGTATTTTAATACTATTTTTAAAAATATTTTAAAACCAGAATCCTCCTTTGGTGTTATTCTAGACCATACCAAGTGGATCCTTACAAACTTTGAAAAGGTATTATGCATTGTCATGCCAACCTCTATTGAAACCTATGGTTACTAGGTCAGGCTTTAGGAATTTTTCCGTCACTCTGAATTTCCTCAGCTGTTAAGCAGTTTGTAGTTTTTGTTGGATGGATTGTTTTATAGCTATTCATTTGGGTAATACCCCAGATGAATAGCTGTAAAACAACCCGTCCAACAAATACACACACACTATACATAAAATACCCAGATGAATAGCTATAATACAGTCCATCAAACAAATACACACACGTATATATATATACACACACACCTGATATGTTCTTTATTTTTTATTTTATTTTATTTTTTTTAAAAAGATGACTGGTAAGGGGATCTTAACCCTTGACTTCGTGTTGTCAGCACCACACTCACCCAGTAAGCCAACTGGCCATCCCTATATGGGATCCGAACCCTTGGCCTTGTTATCAGCACCACATTCTCCCAAGTGAGCCATGGGCCGGCCCATGATGTGTTCTTTAAATTATTAACTTTATTTATTTATTTAATAGGTTTTTTTTTTTTTTTTTCCTTTTTGTCTTTTTTCGTGACCGGCAACGGATCGCAACCCTCAGTGTCGCACCTGTACTGGACCGGGACCGGCAACGGGATCGCAACCCTCGGTGCTGCACCCGCACCTCGCTCAACCAGTGAGCGGGAACCGGTCTGTATGTGGGATCCGAACCCTTGGTGGGAGCGCCGCCACGCTCCCAAGCGGCGCACTGTAGCAGTGTGCCACCGGGCCGGCCCCAATAGGTTTTTTTTTTTTTTAAATTTTATTTTGTCAATATACAATATGGATGATTATTGTGGCCCATTACTTAAACATCCCTCCCTCCTCCCTATCCCCCCCTCCCTCCCAGCAACCTCCTTTCTGTTCGCTTGTCGTTATCAACTTCAAGGAATTATAATTGTTGTGTCTTCTTCCCTCCACCCCCCGGGTTATTTGTGTATTTATTTATTTATTTTTAGCTCCCACAAATAAGAGAGAACATGTGATATTTCTCTCTCTGTGCCTGACTTGTTTCACTTAATATAATTCTCTCTAGGTCCATCTAAATTATTAACTTTTGAAGGTACATATAATGCCTTGTGTATCTTTTACATTTCCTTTAATTCCATAGTACTTAGTGGTATTGAGTAATTGTTAATCTTTTATTTTAGGTGACATAAATATTACACCTCGTGCTGGAAGTGAACATGTCAGTGAAGGTACAGATAATGGTGGTCTCCTTTCCTATGTGTCTGCATTCATAGAAAAGGAAGTTGGAAATGACCTTAAATCTTTAAAGAAACTTGATAAACTCATAGAAAAGATGACAGAAAGTAAAATGCAGTTAGAAGAACAGGCAAGTATTAAAACTAATTGAAATAATATTGATAGTATACTCATTATACTTAATATAATGTAAATACAACCACTATTATATATGGAATTTTGATGATATAATTGTGACAAATAGTCTAATCACTTAAAACTGTTTGATAGGTTTTAAAGACCTACAACGTGCTACATACTTTACAAATTATGTAATAGAATTCCTATTGATACGATGTATGTCTTGAAAACATAGTGATAGATAACATTTTACATAGCTTTCCATACAGTGACTTCTAAAGTGCTTTTACAAGTAAGTAATTTCATGGTATACAAAAATGTTTAAACACCATCATTCCAAATTTTTCTAAATGCACACATAGGGAGGAAACATGATAAGAAGTATAACATTATAATGATGGTTATTTCTGAGTGGTTGGTTAACAGGTGATTTATTTTCTTAACTTTTTATGTATCTTCAGGTTTTTTCTTTTACAATGAACATATACTGTAAGAAAAAATTATTTAATAAATAAATGCCATATCTAAAGCATTATCTGGATATCCTACCAAGTCAGTGGTTCTCAGCCTGGGTTTCAATCAAAATCACCTGGGGACCTTTTGCAAAATACAGATGCCCAGCTTTTTGGAATCAACTTTATTTGCTCTTGAAGGAAAATATTTAGTAGGTAAAAGCATGTGAGTGATCTCTGGCTAAACCCTCTGAAAGTGCTAAGCCTAGAGAGACAGATCCGTAGAGGCTTACGGGGGCCAGTGTGATAGACTCCTCCCTACCCTTGTATGTATGTATATATGCATGCTTGCTTCACATAACAGCATTTTATATTTGGGTTTGGTTGGTACAGGATGAAGAAATCAAACCTTTCTTTTGGAGTTTTTAATGGGCAATTTTCAGTTCTGTTAGAACAAATGTGTATTTTGAAGGGAATGACTTAAAGGTTATGAAAATTTTATCTGATTGCTGTTTTTTGGTTTTTTTTGGTATGGTCAGGTACTTACAATGTCATCAGAAATCCCTAAAAGAATTCAAAATGCCTTAAAAAATGCAGAAGAATCAAAGCAATTCCTTAGTCAGTTTCTAGAGCAAGAAAATAATCTCTTCAGCTCCATTAACAGCCATTTGCTGACTGCACAGCCCTGGATGGACGATCTTGGGGCCATGATTAACCAAATTGAAGAGATCAAACGGCATCTCGCTTATCTTAAATGGATTTCACAAATTGAAGAACTAAGGTAAAATGGGTCTCTTTGTTCTCATAATTATTATTTTCCTTTGAGACTTCTGTCTTAGACAATACATGTGTCCCATTAAATAATTGAGTTAATTAAAGATTATAATAATATAATTTTACCAGTTGTTATGAAAATAGCATTATGATAATGATTCTTTTCCTTTATTGTGAGTGAATATAAAGTTTCCAGGGAGCTTAATTTGCATTGGAGAGAAAATAATATAAGTAAGTTAAAATTTTAAGTCTTATGGTTGTATTATGAACACCTGATAAAAACATTTATTTATAATGCCGGATTAATAAAACAAACCCTCAGTGTGATAATAGGTATTCCTAGTTACTTTAATTTTTAGAGATGTTCACTTAAATACATTGCTTTCTCTATGAAGTTTTTTCAGTAGGGATCATCTAATAAGAACTATACAGTATTCTTAGATGAATGACAGAGTTCTGCTACCTGTAGGTAGGAAAGTTAAGACTTGAAGACTTGACCTTAGTTCTTTTTGAATTGAATACATATCACTGGTGGTTGATTGTTAGTACCTCGTATTGCCTTTTAAACAGACTAAAGTAACATTTCCACCTAGACTGGTGGATTATTTGGTTTCATGATATGGTCCCCCAGCACCTCCACATTGTACCTTCCCACCCTTGCTTTGTTTTAACTACTCTTGCTACAAAGCTGTCAGCAACCATTAATGTTGTCTAAAAAACCTGAGGGAGAAAAATCACCCAAGAGTCTTAATGTCCTGTTTCAAATGTATCTTAGTTAACGTATTTAATGTTATGTTACGTATTTATGGATATGTTATGTATCCCTTTGTCTTGTACATGTTTCCCAAGATTTTAAATTCCTTTTTTTTGGGGGGGGGGGGGGGGGGGGGGGTGGCAGTACAGGGATCTGAACCTGTGACCT
>NW_007726131.1:950575-990207 GCF_000696425.1 Galeopterus variegatus | reverse complement strand
TTTTTTTTTTTTTGGGGGGGGGGGGGGTGGCAGTACAGGGATCTGAACCTGTGACCTTGGGGTTATAAGGCTGTGCTCTAACCAACTGAGCTAACTGGCCAGCCCTCAAGATTTTAAAGAATTTTACATATCAGTATAGTATGAAAATCTTTGTTTTGTATTTATGAGGAGTTTTACATTTAAAGTGATATGTCTAAGATTATAGTGTTACTAGTGATTCCAGAAATCGACTTAAGCTTTTTAGAGCATCTCATTGCTGTCTAGTTAAATTATTTGCAATGAAGGAATTTTAAACCTTGCTTTATTTTACTTCATTTCTCCTTGCCCTTCTGAAAGAAAATAGCAATAAGGAGCAATATTAATAACCTTAATAAGCAAAATAAGTTGTTTAAAAGCCTCACTCTTCTAATACCCACAGTAACAGATGAACTAAAATAGGACTGTTGTTATTGATAACCTTTTCTGATATCTGAATTGTTTAAATGAGAAATATGCCCAGGGAATCATATTAGAAATAGGAATCAAAGTCATAATCAAATAGACACAGTTATTTCTCTCGCTTTAATAATGTGTTCTTTCCCTTAGGTCTTTTATGATAACATGATATTTCTAGCTTTCTTTTGAGCTTCTGGGCTTTTCTCAACTCCAAATTTCTCTCTAAAGGCCTGTTTTTATTCTGAAGTACTTTCTTTTTAAGTAAAGTAGTTTCTTCTTGGGGGAGCTAGCATCTTTTTATTAGATCTGTTTTTTTAATATAGCAGTACAGCAATATCACTCTGAATGAATCCTTTTACTCTGGCTTTTCTTATGCTATAAATATCATTCATGCTTCACTGTGTGGAAATCCAGGCTACAAAGCAGTACTCCTATATTCTGTGGTTACTTGTACATTTTAAATTCTTTTGTAACATTTGTACATTTCTTAAAAGAGGTAGTCTTTGTTTTAACATAAGGCAACACTTTGCAGTTATATTTGTTTGAAGTGGGAAATCAAGTTCAGCTGGGCAAACTAGGTAAAAATTGAAGACTATCATACCTAATCTTACCAGATGCTACCTACATTATTCACTTGGATTAAGATATTGAGGACTTATGTAAAAGGCAGACTTATCAGAAATGAATGGTGCCTGAGAGAATGTGACACAGGACAAATCTGTTTTTTTGGGAGGAGTGGGAAGGGAAAGGTGGAGAGAGGCATCCTGAACATGGGCTGCTGGTTTTGGAAGGATGCTATCACAAAGAAATGATAAATGTTTGTGATGATGGCTATGCTAATTAGCCTGATTTTATCATTACACATGTATACATGTATTGAAATATTGCTGTGTATCCCATAAATATATTTAGTTATTATGTGACAATTACAATATGAAATCTCACACACACACACACACACACACACACACACGAAGGATGCTGAATTAGAGGACTCCAGGCTTCCAGAGAGACTTGGAGTAAAAAAGCCACCTCAGAGTGGTGCTTCATTCCTCCTTGGATGTAATTTTATATAAAACATGAGGGAGGGACTGAGGTTGCAGCATTGGAACAAAACACAGCATTATATCCCTTTTTTTGGTTTGTTTTTTATTTTTGGCGGCTGGCCAAGGGGATACGAACCCTTGACCTTGGTGTTATAACACTGTGCTCTAACCGACTGAGCCAACTGGCCCGCCTCTTGTTTGCTCATTTAAACATATATTTAGAACTGTACGTTGCCAAAAAGTTTCCTTTCCTTTTTTATTCTGTAGTTAACTCAGGGTTTTTTTTTTACTGATTTGTAGAGCAGTTCAAATCCTAAGTGCTCGAGTGCTTAGAAATCCCCTTTAGTGTTTGGTTGGACAAGGAAATCACAAGAAAATGAAAATGCAAAAACTGAACTTAAAGGGTCATTCTGTGCCTTCCAGCATCTTGTATAGCAAACCCTGACTTGTGTCTTTTTACCCTCAAAATATGTTTTCAGTAGTGATTGAATCTGCCACTATCAAAATAAGTTACTTGCATTTATTCCAAATTAAACAAAACAAGACAAAAAATATGAGGGAGAAGCAGTTTTTCCAAATTTGAAGTTATTTGAACAAACTGTCCTTAAAGTCTGCTTTGCTTTGTTTTGCAGTGATAACATTCAGCAATATCTGATGACCAATAATGTACCAGAGGCAGCCTCTACTCTGGTGTCTATGGCAGAACTTGACATCAAGCTTCAGGAATCATCCTGTACTCATCTTCTTGGTTTCATGAGAGCCACAGTTAAATTCTGGCATAAAATTCTCAAGGACAAGCTTACAAGGTAGGGAATTTACCCATATTTCATGGTAATTGCTTTCAGATGGATACTTGGTGATACTGTACTTAAATATATGTTACTTTTCTGTTACAGTGATTTTGAGGAAATTTTAGCACAGCTTCATTGGCCATTCATTGCACCCCCTCAATCTCAACCTATTGGCTTAAGTCGATCTGCCAGTGCCCCTGAGATGTACAGTAACCTGGAGACACTGTTTTGTCAGCTTCTGAAACTACAAACCTCGTATCTTTTTCGGAGTTGAAAATTTGATAAAATTTCTTCTTTCTGGAATGAATTTGTGCCTACCAAACAGAACTGTTTGAAAGTGGCCAAGAAGCCGAATGCGAGTCCTGGGTTTGGACTTGATTTTTAAATGCCCATCGAGTGGTGGATTGTTCTCTTGCAGAGTGAATTGCTTGTGGGTGGGAGGGCTGTGAGGAAGAGTTCTGAGATATATGACTAACCCAAGTTTGCATCTCATATAGGTCTCATGGGACAATAGAACAAATGGGCAAACCATTTGTTTGGGAGGAAACCATAGTAATGCAGTGTTAATTTAATCATATGTGTTAATTTAATCAAATGATTACTTGAATTTATTTCCCTACTATTCTTTTAGAGAAGATTTACAGATTAATTCTAATAACATTTTTGTGTATTTTTTACTGAATTCATATTTAATGTAAACTTAGATTACATATTATTTGTATTGTAATTAACTTTACTTAGTATCCAATACATTTGTTGGAAAAATTTATTGTGTGTATGTGTGTATACAAACGCATGTGTATATATATAGAGAAATACATAGATGCTTTGGATCCTTTTTCCTTGACTTGACTATGTCAGAGATGAATTACTTACTGAGCCAAAACAACTCCCAGAAAAATACTGTCTTCCTGCATCCCCTTCTGTCATCCTGCCCATCCAGATTATGCTGACTCCCCTTCAGAAGAGGTTCAGGTATCACTTCAAAGGGAACCGGCAGACTAATGTTATAAGTAAGGTGTGCTTTGCCAATTTTTGTCCTTGGTTTTTATTAATAGCAAATGTTACAGTTTTCTGTACTTTTACTGGTTTAAGTAGAAACCATTTAGGTTTTTTTCTCTAAAGGGCTAAAGTCCTGTTTTGTCACTGCCCATTGTAGATATAACTGGGGACTTGGGTTGATATGTTGTGGGAATCAGTTTACTCATTAGCACATCATCTGACCAATTACTCCGGTGTGACTTTTGGTGTTCTGTAGCGTTTGCTGTGGCAGTTTTTACAACTGGTTCCACATGTATTTCACTGTACTCCTTCAGATTTATAAATATATTGGAAAGAGAACTGAATGTCAAAAGATAGTAGAGCATTAGCTTTTGAATACAGGTGCTGATGCTAAAACGATCTATAGCTGTGCAAGAAAGATTATGGGGATAAATGATGGGAATAGCTGTAAGGAAGTCATCACCAACATTTTAATTGAGGGATTTTACCAATGTATATTGGGTATATTTTTGATATCTTTCTTTGACCTGAGAAACAATTATAAGCATCTGTTTTCAATGAAATTTGATAGATTTTGTTGGGAATTATATTCTTGGGAATTGCTAGGGGGTGGGTACTATCTTATTTATCCTTGAGTTTTGTTACAGCTAATACAGTGCACCTAGCAGGGGATCAGTTAATATTTTCAATTAAATGTTATTAAGTGCCAGATTATACCAGGCATTGTATGTGCCATATATAAATGAATTTATAGGCTCTATAGGATTTTAAAAGAATCAAGGGATAGGCAGTTAGGTTTGCAAAGGAAGAAGCAGAGTGGCAAAGGATTTCTGGTTCTTTTGTTCTTTATGGGTCTTCTTTTTTGGATGGGGTGTTCATGGAAGGAAGAGTAAAACCACTTAGTAAGTAGTAAGTGAGACAAAACAGTAAACCTAAAGTTGTAGAGAGGCAGTAATAATTTGAGGTAAGCAAATTCTGAGTTAAGTTGACTGCTTTTTAAAGTGTGATCCCAATGGACCTAACACTCTGTCACCAAGCCTAAACTGTGCAGCCCTTGAGTTAAGGGGCTACCCTTATTCATTTTTGTATTCCCAGCATCTAGCACACAACAGGGATTTACCATTCAGTAAATGTTTTATGGGCTGGTGGGTTAGCTCACTTGGTTTGAGCATCGTGCTAATAACAACAAGGTCAAGGGTTTAGATCCCCATGCTGGCCAGGCGGCTGACACACACACACAAAAGTAAATGTTTTTTGCATCCCTGTACAACAAAACTTGAAATGTTTGTAGAGTCATCTCTGGGGGCAATTTAAAATGCTGCATACCTACATTTCCTTTTCTATAATTATACCTGTTTTAAGGCATTTGTAATTTTTGTAATGCAGACCAGCCAAATTTTTTTCTAATCTTTTGAAAAGAAAAAGCAGAAGAAAATACTGTTTGAGAATTATTTTGGAATGCTATCTCAAAAAACAATTTAAAGGCCATTAGTTCTTTGTAATACTTATCATTTTACATATTACTAAAGTGCTAAGTTTTAAATATAGATGACATTATTGACATAAGCCAATTATTATAATTTATTAGGAGTATGTTGGGAAACATTTGATTATTAAGCTTTGCATGAGTTTAAAATTCAGAGTAGAAATTGTGCTCTTATATATAGGAATTTTCAGCTAATTTTTTACATGTTGTATGTATACAATTAGATAGATCCATTTAATTGTAACTTTCTAGTTGTAATGACTTAAGAACTCAAACTGTTTTACTTCCTTCCTTAGCCTGAATGGTACTTGGCTCAGGTGCTTATGTGGATTGGAAATCATACTCAATTTCTGGATGAGAAGATTCAGCCAATATTAGACAAAGTAGGCTCTCCGGTAAATGCAAGGGTAAGAGACTCAGTCCTAAGCATTTCAGTTTTAGAGTTGTATATATACATGAATAACTTGTTATTTACATATCTCATATTTGTTTTTTCAGCTTGAATTTTCTCGGGGCCTCATGATGCTGGTTCTTGAGAAGTTAGCTTCTGATATTCCTTGTCTACTCTATGATGACAATCTCTTCTGTCATTTGGTGGATGAAGTGCTCTTGTTTGAGAGAGAGTTACACAGTGTTCATGGCTATCCTGGCATTTTTGCTAGTTGTATGCATATTCTGTCAGAGGAAACCTGTTTTCAGAGATGGTTGACTGTGGAGAGAAAATGTAAGTGCTAATGTGGCCATAGGGAAGGGAGAGATATCCTTTTGTGTGTGTATGTAAATTTTTGGTGTTTTTCTCCTTCAGTTCTGGGTAGGAACTAGAGCCAAATAAATTTTTCTTGGTCAAGGTTTTCCAAGTTGCATTCAGAGATAATCTTATTTTCTTTTCTTCCCATGAAACTTAAGTTTTTCCTGGAATTACACTCCACATGTTTCTAGAGTGGAATGAATATTCAAGCCAGTAGGGTGTGTAACTATTTTACAGATATTACTGTATAGTATTTCTGCTCTTGGTGGAATCTTTTTGGATATAACTTGTACAGTCAGCATAACTATTTTGAAGATTTGGGGTGGATAGAGTAAAGCATCTTTAACTCTAAAATAGAGCATGTTAAGTATAGTACAACTAGGGGGAGATTGTGGTTTGGCTTTTTTTGGTAGAAAAATCATCATTCTTAAGAAATTGTAAGTTGAAAAATTAGGAATGACTGTAACTACTTAATTGACATTATCCTTTTTTCTGTTATTAGTTGCTCTTCAAAAAATGGACTCAATGCTTTCATCGGAAGCTGCCTGGGTATCCCAGTATAAAGATATCACTGATGTGGATGAAATGAAAGTTCCAGACTGTGCAGAAACTTTCATGACTCTACTCTTGGTTATAACTGGTAAGTATAAGTCTTTTAAGATATGACTTTGTTTTAAAAGTACTTTTCTCACATGGTACTTTTTCAAGTTCAACATAATTAATATTATACAGTGGTTATTATAATATCTTCAAATTAAGTTTCTATTTTGGCAGTGATCTAGCACAATATTCTAATTTTTGGATTTTTAATAATTCAAGTAAGGACTTAAACATTGGGATACATGAACAAAAAATTCCTGACTTGTTACATAAAAACAATAAAATAAGAATTTAATTTTATTGCCTAAACTCTCTTGCTATGCAGCTTTTTAAGTGTCTTCAGTAAATGGTGATTGACCTAAATTTTAAATATTATTTTCTTAACCTTGGTTTATCAAAGATTGCAGGAGAGAATGAAATAATAGTTTTAAGGATTGGAGTAGTAATAGGAGCTCTTGTTACAGTGCAGGGATTTTCTGGCTGGAGGGTGGCTTAGCAGCCCCTGGTGCCGGGTGGCCTGTAGCGCACTGCCTCACTGTAGTCCTTTTAGTTCTCCAGGTGCCACTTGGCCCTCATTGCCACCATCCTCGGCTCTCTTCGCCTCTGTCCTCCTCTGGTCTGTTTCCTGGGCCTGTTCAGTAACCTGGAGAAGTGTCATTCCAGTCCAGTCAGTAAATAATTCCATATTCCTTACTGTAATAAAATAAGAAAAACACTAAAACAAAAAAAGTTAAGAAAAACTTGTGTGTCTTTTAAAAACATTTTATTAGGAAAATTCAAATGTGCACAAAAGTTAGGATAATATAATGAACTTTCAGGCACCGATTACCAAGGTTTAAAACAATTTTCACTTTCTGTTATGTATTTTTCTCCCCAGCTTTATTTTTTTATTTTTATTTTTTTTTGTCCTTTTTGAGACCGGCCGCACCGCGTTCAGTCAGTGAGCACACCGGTCATCCCTATATAGGATCCGAACCCGCAGCGGGAGCGCTGCTGCACTCCCAGCGCCGCACTCTCCCGAGTGCGCCACGGGCTCGGCCCTTCCTGGAGTATTTTAAAGAACATTTTAAACATCTTATCATGTTTTCTGTAAATTCTTAAGTATGTATGTTTTTTAATCTGAGTTCTTTATTCCTTTTTTAAAAAATGCCATGTTGAAGAAACGGAGTCATTTTTGTATATAATTTTCTCATGTGTCTTTTTTAAAAATCAAGGCATAATCTGCATGCAATAAAATGCTCAGATCTTAAATATACTGTTCAGTGAGTTTTGACAAATATGTATACTTATGAAATCTATATCCTTAGAGAGTTTAGAAATAGACCCATACTTGAATGGTTAATTGATTTTTGACAAAGGCACTGAAGCATGTCAGTAGGGAAAAACCTCTATGTCATGGACAGTACCAAAAACCTTCGTATGTCTTATTAACTTTCTCCACAGACAGGTATAAAAACCTTCCCACAGCTTCCCGAAAGCTGCAGTTCCTGGAGTTACAGAAGGATTTAGTAGATGATTTTAGGATAAGATTAACGCAGGTGATGAAAGAAGAGACTAGAGCTTCCCTTGGCTTTCGATACTGTGCAATTCTTAATGCTGTGAACTACATCTCAACAGTACTAGCAGACTGGGCTGACAATGTTGTAAGTTAATGTTCTTTTATATTAAGTAATGTATTTGTAGTTTGAACCATTTAACCTTTAAAAATGTTCAGTCAGTCTATTGCAAGCAAAAATATACATGTTAGAATCACAGTGATGCCAAACTTAGAAGGTGTGATTAAGTACACATTTTTCTTTATCAAATCTCAAATAGTTAAATAATTCTGATATTTTAGTTTACTCAATTACCGGAAAAGAAAGCAAACCTTTCAAGAAATAGTTGTTTATAGAATGAACCTTTTTCCTCTTTCGACTTTGTACTTGGGAAATATTCATGTATGGTAATTGCCATCACAGAAAAAGCTAAGATTGAATAATAGTGATGCCAAAATCAATAAATCCAGGACTTTGAGGAAAATAAAAGAAATGTCATTTGATACCTTTTGAATGTTTTCTAAACATGACAAATTATGAAGAATCAAAAATAGAGGGCTGGCCAGTTAGCTCAGTTGGTTAGAGCATGGTACTGATAACACCAAAGTCCGGGGTTCAATCCCTATACTGACCAGCTGCCAAAGAAAACCACAGCATTTTTAAAGTTTTAATTGTTTCATACATTAAAAAATTATTTAACATTTTGTGTATTTTATTTTGAACTATATACAAGAGTAAATAGATTAGGGAAGTGAACTCCTGTGTGCTTCTTACAGCTTCTTACACCAATTTTGTTTCATTTAAACCTCCCCCCCCCCCACTTGATTATTTTGAAGCAGATTTCAGATATTATTTTATGGTAAATATTTTAGTATGTATATAAAAGATAGGAACTCCTTTTATTTATTTATTTATTTTTGGCAGCTGGCCAGTATGGTGATCAGAACACTTGACCTTGGTGTTAAAAGCATCATGTTTTCCCAAGTGAGCTAAGTGGCCAGCCCAGGAACTCCTGTTTTAGAAAACATAAGCACTGCCATGATAAACCCCCCCCCCCCCCCCACTTGATTATTTTGAAGCAGATTTCAGATATTATTTTATGGTAAATATTTTAGTATGTATATAAAAGATAGGAACTCCTTTTATTTATTTATTTATTTTTGGCAGCTGGCCAGTATGGTGATCAGAACACTTGACCTTGGTGTTAAAAGCATCATGTTTTCCCAAGTGAGCTAAGTGGCCAGCCCAGGAACTCCTGTTTTAGAAAACATAAGCACTGCCATGATCACATCTAAACATTAACTAATTTCTTATGTTAAAAGATATAATTTAAATAAATGTAAAAATCAAAATGGTTCCAGTTAACAAGTACTATGAGGCCTTTTCCCTGTAAGGATTCTACTGATCCTTTCCTTCTCCATGCAGATTCTATGTGTTGACAGGTTTGATCTGCCTGACTGTAATTATTAAGTAGTAATTTATTTTTACTCATTTTATTAATCTGAGTAATTTATTGGCTATCAGGTCTTTTGGTAGCCAGATTTTCTAATACGTACTTCCAACCAAAAGTGAAGAAACCTAATTAGCCTTTATAGCCTTGGCAGAGAGAGACAGATTAATTCCTTTAGATATTTTAGGTATTAAAATGATCTCAGAGGGCCTCTGGGACCTCCTTCTTGGACAAGGTGCCTTCAGGTGAGGAATCATTATTCTAAGACCATCTATGAGGATACAGAAATTAGCTTGGGTTTACACCAGTGTGTCCCATAAAGTAGATTTCATGACAGAAAACATCAACAGTGAACTAGGGATGACCTTAAAGTGTGAAAAATATATATTAAATGGTAAAAAAACTAACTATGCTGAATAAATAGGATAATAAATATGAAGATACATTATAAATGTAAAGTATTGTATAATTGTCATAAATGAAAATAGACAGGAAAGTGCAACAACAAAATAACTATAATTTTTACTAAAGACTTAAAAATACCACTCTTAATATGTGATAGGTAATATGGAAATTAAAAAATTATAGAGTTAAGTAATTAGAAAGATTGATTAACTGAGGATTGGTGGTAAATTCACAGTATACTAGGAAAAAACAAAATTTTCAAGATGATTCACGAAGATGGACAAGGTAAATTAAAATGTCTCTACAGTATCAAATCTTAAAGCAATAAAATGAAAAATAGAAGCAGAAATGAAATACACTCAAACATGAACATTTAAAAATATTCAATGCCTGGGCCGGCCTGGTGGCGCACTGCTGCAGTGCGCCACTTGGGAAGCATGGTGGCGCTCCCTCCGGGGGTTCGGATCCCACATACAGACCGGTTCCCCCTCACTGGCTGAGCGAGGTGCGGGTGCAGCGCAGAGTGTTGCGATCCCGTTGCCGGTCCCGGTCCGGTACGGGTGCGACACTGAGGGTTGCGATCCGTTGCCGGACATGAAAAAAAAAAAATAAATAAAAATAAAAATATTCAATGCCTAGATTAGGAAGGAAGTCTAGAAAACATGACAAGAATTATTTTAAATTATGAATTTAAGATAAAAAATTATAGTATACTGCTAATACATTATTTAGTGCATTTTGTTCTATGTCAAACAAAAAATTATAGTATACTGCTAAAGCATTATATAGAGAAAATGTATTTCTCATAATACCTATTTTACTGAAAGAAAAAGCAAAAATATTTATCTTAAATATGTAATAATAAGCCAAAATAAATAGGAAACAAAAATAAATATACTAATAACAGATATAAACAAGATAAAAACCTGATAAACAGAATCCTAGTTTATTCTTATCTGGACCCTCCAGCTGGGACTTAGTAATTATTACAGCTTTTTTTCTATAAAAATGTTCACTGAAATCCATGTACGCAATGTCATTCTGCTGAACAAAGAAAATAAAATAATTGTTTCATAAAATGAATATAATATGGAGTGTAATGATCAATGCGTTTATCTTCCTAAGTAAACTAATCAGTATAGATTAATTCATTTTGTACTTTTATGTGTCACGTTTCTAATTTTAGTAAGTACTTTATTCTCTCAGCCCCCACAGTGGTCCATTTTCTGCTAAGCTTTTTCAGTAGTATGAAACAAATTGTTCTTTATATTTGTGCTAGATGATCTAATGACGGACTCATTCAGGGCCAGATTTTTAGCTTCATTGAAATTACTCGTGGAGCATCATTAACTGCTTTCCTTGGTGCAGTAGTCTGTTAACAAAGATGAATTAGCCATCATTCCTTCTCCTAGAAAACTTATAATCTAATGCTGAATTAACTGGGTTCTTCTGTCTACAGAGAAATGACTAAATTTCAGAGTAGACTCTTCAGATGAATTGCACTCTTTGTAGGTGACAGAAACCCAATTCAAACTTGCCTAAGTTGGGGACTGAGGTGGGGTGGAAGGCAGTGAGGAGTTTGTTTGTGTAACTGAAAGGGTTAGGCGTGGCTGCTCTAAAGTTTGTTTCTGGTTTCATTCTCAGGCAGACTCTGGTCATGTGGCCATAGGTGGCTCCAGGCTCACATGGTCCATCTGCAATCTTGAAAGGGCAGTACTTCTTCCCTGATAGTTTCAGCAGAAATACCAAAATGGCCTCTCACATGTCCATCCCTGAACAACGAGTGGTGTGGCCAAGGCATGGTATTATCAAGTTATGTGTGCATCCCTGGCACCAAAGGGTAGGGCTAGCACCACCTGAGTCAGGTCGTCTCAGAGTGGAGAAGAGGTAGTTCCCCAAAGGAAAATTGGGTACGGTTATCAAAAGAAGGAGAAAAAATGCTGGTCAGTTGAAAGCAGCTGATGGTCATGACAATTGCCATGCAAAAAGATGTGGAGAGGGCCAGCCCGGTGGCGCACTGGAGAATGTGCCGCTTGGGAGCGCGGTGGCGCTCCCGCCGAGGGTTCGGATCCCATGTGGAGACCGGTTCCTGCTCACTGGCTGAGCGTGGTGCGGGCACAACACCGAGGGTTGCGATCCCGTTGCCGGTCCCCGGTACGGGCGCGACACCGAGGGTTGTGATCCCGTTACCAGTCAGTAAAAAAGACAAAAAGGGAAAAAAAAAAAAAAAAGATGTGGAGAGAGAGTGTATGTGATGATCTAGGTTCGCGTGGGGTAGTCTAAATTTTAGTAGTAAATGTGTAAAAAACTTGGCCACCAGATTTGATATATTTTCTTCTTTATCCATGAAGTGTTTGGGAGAATTCTTTTTTTTTTTTTTTTTTTTTTTTTAAAGATGACCGGTAAGGGGATCTTAACCTCTGACTTGGTGTTGTCAGCACCACACTTTCCCGAGTGAGCTAACCCGCCATCCCTACATAGGGCTCTAAACCCGTGGCCTTGGTGTTATCAGCACCACACTCTCTGAAGTGAGCCCCGGGCTGGCCTGTTTGGTAGAATTCTAAATGGCTTTTGGTTTTTATTAATTTTTAATGAGTTTTTTTTTCAATAACTTTAAAACAAAAGCAACTGAAAATTCCTAAGGAAACATTCAAAGGGAAACCAAGCATTTGATGCCCTTAACATAACTTTTTATGACGTGTTTATTACTAAATGCTATTCAGAGTTTTATTTGAAAAAATAACCTTGACAAGATGATTTATTTAGTGTGCTATAATTGTATTTTGGGGAAATAAAATTTCAGAGCTTCCTAGTTAATCTTACTCTTAAATGCTTATTGATAGTGTCATTTACTGTAGACAGGAGGTGAAAGAGAAAATTTTTTTTACTATATGTAATCCATGTATGTGATACAAAATTAAAAGCCACAAAACTTTATGTAGTGAAAATTGGTCTTATTTCTAACTCTCTCTAAAGCCAATTACTTTTATCAGTTTCTTTTATATCTTATCAAAGTTATTTATATAAACACAGACGTATGTGTACATATGGTAACATACTTTGCAAACTCTTCTGCTTTGCTTTTTCCAATTAACAATATATCTTAACCTTATTCCTTTTCAGAACATAGAGTTGTCTAATTCTTTTTAACAATAAACTACAAAATATTCCATTGTATGGAAGTACCATAATTAACCAGTCCTCTATTAATGGACATTGAGGTTGTTTTTAATCTTTTGCTAATTATCCACAGCATTTATTTCCTGTAGGACAAAAACAATAATATTAATTTCACCTACAATACCACTATAAAAATGACATTTTAATTCTCTTAACTCTCATATACCACGTTTACTAAAAATCTCATTCTGTGTCTAGAAAAAATGAGTACTTAAAGAAGTATGTGAACCATCAGGAAAATGTGGTACTATTTCCCACAAAATAGGATGGCCATAATAAAAATGATAACAATTATTAGTGCAGATGTGGAGAAATTTGAGCCCTCATACATAACTGGTGGAATGTGAGATGATGCTGTTGCTGTGGAAAACAGTCTGGCAGTTCCTTAGACAGTTAAACATAGAATTACCATATGATCCAGCAATTCCACTCCTAAGTATATACCAAGAGAAATGAAAACATATGTCAACATAAAAACTTGTACACAAATGTTTGTAGCAGCATTATTCATAACAGACAAAAATTTGAAAAAACCCAATGTTCATCAGCTGATAAATATGTAAATGAAATGTGGTGTATCCATATAATGGAATAGTATTGGTAATGAAAAGAAATGAAGTACTGATGTATGTTACAACATGGATGGACATTGAAAACATTATCCTAAGTGAAAGAAGCCAGTCACAAAGAACCACACATTGTATGATTCCATTTATATGAAATATGCAGAATAGGAAAATCCTATTTGCCCATGACAGAAAGTAGATTTGTAGTTGCCTAGGGCTGGGTGGAAGGGGGAGGGTATTGAGGGATGAAGGTTAAGAGTGAGGGTTCTTGGGGCGGGGGGGTGATGAAAATGTTCTAAAATTGTGGTGGTAGATGCACAACTCTGAATATACTAAAAGCCATTGGATTGTACACTTTAAATGGATATGGTATATGAATTCTATTTCAAACTGTTTTTTTTTAAAGTATATTAATAAACATGTTACCACATTTTTGCTTTCAGTTCTTTCTACAACTTCAACAGGCAGCATTGGAGGTCTTTGCAGAGAATAATACTCTCAGTAAATTGCAGCTGGGACAGCTAGCCTCTATGGAGAGCTCTGTCTTTGATGACATGATTAATCTCTTAGAGCGTTTAAAGCATGACATGTTGACTCGTCAAGTAGACCATGTTTTTAGAGAAGTTAAAGATGCTGCAAAATTGTATAAAAAAGAAAGGTATGTCTTCTGTATAAGTCAACTCTTAACACCAGTCTAATAAAAGTTAAAAGATGGTGCAGGCAATCCGCCTTCCAGGGTGCGTAGGTAAAACAGGGTTTGGCCTTTTGTATTACAAACTTTAACTATTTTTGATGGAAATATTTCTAAAATATGTTTTTTCGGACATTCTTAATCAGAATAAACTGATTATAATTTAGCCTTCAGCTCTTTGTAAATATGGAAAGCTGGTACATAATCTGGAGTTTAATAGCCATTTCAAAAAGTGAGGTGCTTCTGCAGTACCTGTGTAGGCTTGCATTGTACAATTTATTCCACTACCCTAATTCCTTGTAGACATCTGTTACGTCCACTAGAATGTGAGCTCCTTGAGAGCAGGCAATATCTATTTGTCCTAGTACAGTCCCTGCCACACACAGTGCTTACCATCAATTTGGAAGTTTTATTACTCCCCATTGTTTTTACTGAAAATTAAAGCATAAAATTAACTGTTTTATATCAGTAAGTAATATATTAAAATTTGGGGATTTAAAAAAATATCATCCTCATATTAAATAAAGAGTATTTAATTGAGAGTTACAGTATAAATATAGGTACATTTATTTTCTGATAGAGCTTTTAATATTGGGCTGTACATTTTTTTCTTATCCAGAATGTCCCAGGACAGTGCACTTCCCCAAACTTAAAATGATTTGTTAAAACTTTAAAAATAAAAAGTGGTGAAAAATTTTATGGTAAAAATTAATGTGTTTTTTTCCAGGTGGTTGTCCTTGCCATCTCAGTCAGAGCAGGCAGTAATGTCCCTGTCTAGTTCGGCTTGCCCCTTATTGCTTACATTACGAGACCGTTTACTTCAATTGGAGCAGCAGCTTTGTTTCTCCTTATTTAAAATTTTCTGGCAAATGCTTGTAGAGAATCTGGATATATATATCTACCAAGAAGTAAGTAAGAGTAGACTATATTTTTGGACTGTGATAATAAAGGCAACTGTTACATGAATTATTCTTTGTTTCAGATAATTCTTGCTAATCACTTCAATGAAGGAGGAGCAGCCCAGTTACAGTTTGATATGACTCGGAATCTTTTCCCTTTGTTTTCTCACTACTGCAAGAGACCAGAAAATTATTTTAAACAGTAAGCACAATATTTAACAATATTGATGTATCAAGTTAGATACATCAATTGATGTTAGAGGAGGTTTATTCCTTTTTAACAACTTTAGGCTTCCAGTGATTTTCAGTGGAATAAGGTCAACTAAAATTTAAAAACATTCTACTGTATGTTTAGAGCACAGTGGGGAAACCAAATTAATACATAAGATGGGACCCATGACCTCATAAAGTTTACCAGAACTGAGTATAAATTATACGTTGGGCTTTATTTTCTAGCATTTGGTTTAATTCTCTATTTGCTTATTACTAGGGGAATAAATAAAAAATGAAAGCAAGTGCAGTTCTGCCTTATTTAGTAAAAATAAGAAATTAAAAATATGTTTAGTAACTATTAATAGGCCAAGCCTGAAGAAAATTTGTTTTCTTAAACATTTGCTATTAATTGTGGTTCTAAATGTAATTATAAATGTACATAAGAGTAGGGCTGGCCAGTTAGCTCAGTCGGTTAGAGCTCAGTGTTGATAACACCAAGATCAAGGGTTCAGATCCTTGTACTGGCCAGCTACCGAAAAAAAGATGTATGTAAGAATAATTCTTAGAAATATTTTCAGAATTTGTTGATTTAGTATTTAAGTTATATTGGATTTTGTGAGATTATATGTTATTCCTTTTAAATTTATTATAAAATGAAAGCTATGTTTGCTTCTTTCAGTAAGATATGCCTATTTCTGTTATGTTATTTTAGTATTCTACCTTTCTGTTGCTTTCATTTTATCCCTTAATTGTCTTTTTTCCCATATGCTAATCTCCCTAAAGTCATAGTTACATTTAATAGACTATTAGTATCAAGTATTATAGTTAGGGAAATAATGGATACATATTGAAAACAATGATCCTATTACCTTACAGTAATCTAATGAAATATAAACTCTGTGCACCTATGTAGTCATAACATGTTAAAAGAGCCAAATAATAAATCCATAAATAGTCTTTATAGGGGACAGTGGACTAGCAGTGCAGGGAAGCTGTTTAGTTTCTCAAAATGAAATTGTTAAAGATAACATAGATGATATAGGTAATGGAGATCTCATTTCCCTCCTTTTCCCATCCCTCTTCCCTAAACAGTATAAAGGAAGCCTGTATTGTTTTGAATTTGAACATCGGTTCTGCTCTACTCCTGAAAGACGTATTGCAGTCAGCTTCAGGGCAACTTCCTGCCACAGCAGCATTAAATGAAGTTGGAATTTACAAACTGGCTCAACAAGATGTTGAAATTCTACTTAATTTGAGGACAAACTGGCCTAACACTGGAAAATAATGCATCTTTCAGAAGAAGACTTTTTTGTTTTATGTTTTTGTTCTTAACAAAGAGGAAGCCAGGAGGATTTCAAGTTATATGATGAAGTTCTGAATTAATGAAACTGGACAACTGAAAACTTCATTAGAATCATTTATTATCTTGGACTTATGATGTTACTAAAATGATGACCATATTTCTTGAGTCCTCTTGTTCCTAAGAAATCAAGAGAAGAAATACAGAAAATATGAGAACTCAAAGTACTTCTATTTACAAATATAAATGTTGAATATGTCTTTCAAAGAAAATACAGGAGTAGAGATAATAAATTATAACCAACTTTCAATTTCCTTTGCTAATTTAGAGAAACTCTGTTATGGATAATCAAACACAGCCAGTAAGTTTTTGGGAATTCATTATATTTCCATAAGAAAGCACATTATGAGATGGTGAATAAGGTAGGATTATTCTTCATTTTCCACAAATGTCCTTCCATTTAAAATAATTCCTAGTTCCATTTTGTGTGACAGTGGGCAACCTTTTCTTTCTGGATGATGTTTCAGGCCAAAGCATTCTGCCTCAGTCTTTCCTCAGTGGTAGGGACTGTAATTAAACATTTTTGTTTAATGTTTATGTAACTAATGATGAGATGAAAATCTTAAACTTTCTTTTTTCTTCTGACTTGTCCTTGGCCTTGGGTTGTATTAAATAATGGTTTCTTAATTAATCTTCAGAGTAGAACTTTTTTAAACAAATAGACCTAGATTAGCTGGAGGCTTTCTATATCTATCAAATTTTATTCCAATTTTTTTTTTTCTGACTTAGCATTTAGTTAGTACTTTTATTTTTATTTATTTTTTTATCTGTATCAGCCACACAGAATTAGTTAGTACTTTTAATGCTGTAACATCTCAAATCTGAAATTATCAGGCTGACATGTAACCTATTGTATTGATTGATATACATTTACTTTGCAATAAATAATTTTGAAGAGATATTTTGAGATAAATTGTTACTCTGTATTTCGTACAGAGATTTTTCCAACCAGTGTGTTGAGCTCAAAGCTTTTCTTTTAGTTCTCTGAGCAGTTTGGGACTTCTCACCACTTTCCTTGAGAATTGTTGTGGTTTCCCAATGAGAAAAGAAGGAGGCTCCCTCTGGAACTTCCTCTCTAACGCCAGCATTTTCCCCGTCCTCTCCCCAGGCTTAAGGACTTTACTGTCAGCTCTCACAGTCCTCACTTTCTAGTCAGCTGAAAGTTTCAAGAGGATGAAATATTTCCCTCAAAAGGTAGAATCTGACTTCAAAATCACACCATGTTATTAAAATATCCGTCATTTAAAAATAAACTTACACTTCATCCCTAAATTTATCCAAAGTTATTATATGTCCGTCATCTTTTAAAACTTCATCTGCAGTACACAGACCCAGGGTTTTTAGGGCTGTAAAAATCAGAATGAAAAGAAATGAAAATTTACAAAGTGAGAATTATTTTCAGATAAAGTTGTGGAATAACCACAAACTATTACCTCAATTTGTAGAAGTTACTGACCTTCTTTATACTGCACAAATGATATGGTGCCTTTGCCTGCGGTATCCATCATCTCAAACATAGCCACAATGTTAGAGTTATCCATAAAGTAAGGAAAAGCTACGGATGTTAATTTGGCAATTCTCATACTTTCCAATATGGATATTAAGTATTCTCTCGGTTTTTCTGCAAAAGAATAATTCCAACTCTTTCTAATGTGAAATTAAAATATCTCACAAATGGAAGTAGTCACAACAATTATTAAACACCTGTGTTCAAGGTCCTATACTAGGCACTGGGGATATAGGCCTTGCTTTCTTGAAACTTACAATCCATCAGGAAAGGCATGACATTGAACAATTAATTACATATACACGTGCCCTACCTCAAATAATTAAATAGTTCAGAGACTGGACCTGGGCATTTTTTAAAAAAACTTTCCAGGTAATTCTAATTTGCAGACAGGGTTGCAAACCAAACAGAGAGAACTGCATGATGCAGGAAAGAAGGTGGCCAGCCGAAAGAAGAGATGGGGGTGCAGGTTAGCTCACTTGGGAGAGCATGGTGCTGGTAACACCAAGGTCATGGGTTCAGATCCCCATACTGGCTAGCTGCCAAAAATTAATAAAAGAAGGGATGATAAAAACAAAGACTCAGATAAATATAGTCTTCCAATTGAAAGATGTAAATGTTCATTTGTAACATGAAAGAGTTTTGGATCCACTTACCCCTCTTCCTGTATTATTTTGAAGAAAATCACAGCAATAATATTTCATTAATAAATATTTGAGTGTGTACCTCTAAAAAAGATAAGGACTCCTTTTTCTTTTTCACTTTACCGCAACACTATTATCAATACGGTTCTCACATCATAATTTTTTTTTTACTATCCTCAAGAAGTATTCAGATTTCCAATTGTCTCACAAATGGCATAAATTTTAAGTACTTTTTAATAATCAAGGACTGGCTGGTTAGCTCAGTTGGTAAGAGCTTGGTGTTATAAAACCCAGTTCAAGGGTTCAGATCCCTGTACCAACCATCTGCCAAAAAAAAAAAAAAAAAAAATCAGTATACAAACATGGTCCACACATTATGGCCAATCTTTTCATAGATTGTTTTTTATTTTTTAATTGAGTAAAAATTGTACATATGATATACAACATGATGTTTTGATATAATGTATATACATTGTGGAATGGCTAACTCAAGCTATTTAGCATATGCAGTACATCACATATTTATTATTTTTTTTGTGGTGAGAACACTTAAAATTTACTTTCCTAGTAATTTTTAAGTACATGCTGTATTGTTTTCAATTGTAGTCACTATGATGTACGACAGATCTCTTGAACTTATTCCTTTTGTCTAACCGAAATTTTGTGTCCTTTGACCAAACAACATCTCCCTAATCCCCATACCCCCCCAGCCTCCTGTAACCACCTTTTTACTCAGTTTCTATGAGTTTGACATTTTCAGATTCCACATATAATTGAGATCATGAGGTATTTGTCTTTCTGTGCCTGGCTTATTTCACTTAACATAATGTCTTCCAGGTTTACCCATGTTGTTGCAAAGGACAGGATTATCTTCTTTCTTTAAGGCTGAATAGTATTCCATTGTATATATAGGTCACATTTTCTTTATCCCTTGATTCTATATCTTGGCTGTTGTGATTAACACTATAATGAACATGGGAGTGCAGACATCTCTCCGACATACTGATTTCATTTCCTTTGGATATATACCCACTAGTGGGGTTGCTGGATCATATGGTAGTTCTATTTTTGATTTTTTGAGGAACCTCCATACCATTTTCCATAATGGTTGTATTAATTTACATTGCCACCAACAGTGTACAAATGTTCCTTTTTTTTGCATATCCTCGCCGATTCTTTTTATCTTTCATCTTTTTATAACCGTCATTCTAACATGTGTGAAGTGATATCTCATTGTGGTCTTTATTTGCATTTCTCTGATTATTAGTGGCGTTGAACATTTTTTTCATATACCTGTTGGCCATTTGTATGTCTTTTTTTTTTGAGAAATGTCTATTCAGGTCCTTTACCCATTTTTGAAATCAGGTTATTTGTTTTCTTACTATTGAGTTGAGTTCCTTATATATTTTGGATATTAACCTCTTTTCAGATGTATGGTTTGAAAATAAATTCTCCCATTCCATAGGTTGTCTCTTCACTCAGGCTATATTTTTAAGTCTCTTATTCTATAGGTTTCCCCTCCGTCTTTCTCACTACTGGAATTTATGTGTTGAAACAAGAAGTAGACTTTAAAATATAATATAGTGTCTTATTTTACAAATTTTAATAGACTATAGAAACAAATAGGCTACCATGTATGAAGTCTGTTGATTCTTCCTGAGTTATATATCAAGTTTGGAACCAGAAAAAGGTCAGGTTCGGGGGCCGGCCCGGTGGCACACTGGAGAGTGCGCCACTTGGGAGCGCGGCGGCACTCCCGCCGAGGGTTCGGATCCCATGTGGAGACCGGTTCCCGCTCACTGGCTGAGCGCGGTGCGGGTGCAACACCAAGGGTTGCGATCCCGTTGCCAGTCCCTGGTACGGGCACGACACCAAGGGTTGCAATCCCGTTACCAGTCAGTAAAAAAGACAAAAAGGAAAAAAAAAAAAAGAAAAAGGTCAGGTTCGAATTTCAACTCATTACATTTCCTTTTAAGGCTAGAATAAGTAAATAATGCTAATAGAACTTTGTGTGCTACTTTGATGAAAATCTAAACCAGGCTTATTGCTGTATATCCTTTAGACTATATGTGATTCACACCCTGGTGAGTAATATAAAACATTTATATTAAGAAATGGGTGTATATGCAGAAAAATGAAACTTGTGAAATTTTAGGACAAAACAAGTGACTTCATAGAAACCTGTTATGTGACACTGAAAGTACAAGTCTCCTTTCCTCTGCCATTAGAAGGACTTGGGTGGGAAGTGAGAAGCACTGCATGTGTACTCTCTGTGCCAGCCAGACCCTTCTTTAGCTTTTCCACCTCCTCATCCTAGCTCAGTGTTTCCTCACCTGTGGCTTTCTCTCCCCGCCTTTGGAGCTTGTAAAGAGGTTTCAGAGTTCACATTATTAAAGGGATAACAGCATCTCAATTTTTTACATGATAATTATTTTATTAATATGGGACTATTCCAGCGCTCCCTTCCTTGTCCCCTTCTGCTAAAGAGAATTTTGTCTTTATCCACTTAGATTCTCTTCCCTACACCATGCCTTCTCTTTCTGTTTTTGCTGGATGGGTTCAAGGCTTTTTGTGCTGAAGGAAAATAAAGAATCCTTGAGATGCTAAATTGGTTGACATAATAAACAGCTGAGAGGAAAAGGCAAGCTAGGGAGCAGAAGACGGCAGAGCTGGATGGGCTGATTGTTGTAGATTTGGAACCTGGCAGGCTCTGCAGCTGCTCTGGGTAATAGAGTTGGGAGAGGAGGAAGGGGCTTTTGAGTGAATTTGCTGTGGATTATAGTTAGAGTCTCATCTTAGATTCCTTTCTAATTACTCTTGATTGCTGTAATGACTGTGCTTCTTTGAGTGCAATTTCGTGTTGGGACTGAGATGGCCATATGAGGGCCTGTCTTATAGATATATAAGAAAGCATATGTTATATGCATTATATAAGTTATATAATTCATGGCAGTATATGTTATAAAATATATTTTATAATATTTATTATAATACATATTTATATATCATATATTACATATATTTTCTCTTAAAAATAGAACTGCTTGAGAGCCTCAAAGAGTGTATATCAGACAACTAATGCAGGTCAGATAAGTGGGCTCATGTGACTCAGAAAAGTCAGTTTTTCTTCAGTTGCCCCATTGACTGCCATGGTGTTTCTGTTATTCATATAATGTTTAAGATACCCATAATTAGGATGATCAAATGTCCCAGTCTTCCTGGGACAGTCCTAGTTTGCTATGTTGTCCTGGCATAATTATTAATAGCACCTACTTTCACTCAAAATATCCCCAGTTTGGATGATAAATCTTATGATCATCTTACCCATACAGAACCATTAGTGAAGACGGGAAATGTAAGGGACAACAATGTTCAAGTGTAAGTTAATGAGGAGCATCAAGATAACAATTTGGTAAGTTCTTAACATAATCTTCAGCAGATTCATAAATTGCATTTTTCTGATCAAAATGATCGTATAGTATGTCAACATATAAAGAAAATTAGGGAATCAGGTCAAGATTTCCAATATCTAACTAATAATTCCAGAAAATAAGGAAAGAAAAATATTTCCTAGATCTGAAAGGAAAATGTCTGCAAATTATAAAAGACCACAAAGTACCTCGCACAACAACAACAAAACCACTCCAAGGCATAAAAATATTTAGAATTCCAGCAATAAGATAAAAAGACAATCCTATAATATTTCCAGAAAGAAAAAAACATATTTCCTACACAGATGAAGAATGTGATGCCATATGACATCAGACTTCTTCAGAGCAACACCAGAAGTTGGAAGACAGCGGAGCAATGCTCTTGAAATTCTGAGGTCAGTATTTCCCAACCTGGAATTGTGTCCACTCTTGTTACCATTAAGTTTTGGGTGTAGGATAAGACATTTTCATACATGTGAGTTTTCAAAATATTTACCACTTGAAGCATACTGTCTCAGGACATGTTCCACCAGGAGAGGGGGTAATGCAAGAAAGAGGGGAGCCGTATGTGCCATAAGACAGACAGGCTCTAAACACAAGAGAGGCGAAAATTCTTAGGACCGGTGAGGGAAAGTCTGCATAATCACTGTGTAGCAGGGCGGATAAGCAATCAGTCCACATCAATGCAGGAAGACAGCCAAGGGCTAGGGAGGGAATCACCTGACAACTGTAAATGTAATGACAGGACAGCTACTCTTGTGGCAAAAGAGGATATGGATGAATTAGTGAAAATTATCCAGAAAATTAAGCAAAAATTTAAAATGTAGTGTTATTAACTTCAGGGAAAACAACAAAGGAAATATAATCATAGCATACTACATGAATTAGCTGTGAACATTTGCCTAATAATATTGAAAATTCTGAATATTGGTTGTACTAAAATTGTGTTCTAAATTTATTGGGAAGATGGATGTGAGTGGGAACAGGGTGTGTGTGTGTGTGTGTGTGTGTGTGTGTGTGTGTGTGTGTGTGTGTGTGTTTATCTTCCACAATATAAAGCTAATATCTAAACCTAGAGGGAAAAAAACATTAAGAAGCAGCAGTATAAGACTGTTATTTAGAAATCTCAAGATAAATAGCAAAAGATATAGCTAAAAGAAATAATTTATTCTGTAGAATAGGAACTGGGGATGGGGAGGGGAATGCTGTTGTTATTCATCATAAGCTTTGAAGTACTTTTTGATTTTTAAACCCCATACATATATACAATTTGATAAAAATAAAAATTAAATTAAAATATATGTCGTGAAAAAATATTCTTCTTTTTTTTTTTTTTTTCTAAAGATGGCCGGTAAGGGGATCTTAACCTTTGGCTTGATGTTTCAGCACCACGCTCAGCTAGTGAGCAACCGGCCATCCCTATATGGGATCCGAACCCGGGGCCTTGGTGTTATCAGCACCGCACTCTCCCGAGTGAGCCACGGGCCGGCCTGAAAAATATTATTCTTATATAATAAATATAACACAATGAATATAAGACCACTTGTTGAAATAGGGAAAATTAAAATTTGTCTTAAGATATAATGAACATTATTAGAATAATATGAATAATATAACATGAATGTTATACATTTATTTTGAAAAACCAAATATCTTAAAATCAGGTGATCAAGAATAACAGTTCAGTAGTCTCTCACACACACTCACACACACACGGAAATTATAGCTGCATCTAACAGCAGAAGACAATTTTCAACAGTACAGTACCAAGTACTAGCAAGAGGCAGTAGTCAGTTTTCCAAAATATAGATTTTTAAAAATCATTTTGATAGCAACTTTTCCCCAGTGCATTAAAAAAAAAAAAAAAAAAAAGGCATCCATTTGTCTTTATTCCTTTTCACTACTAGTTGCAGAGGGTTTTTTTGTTTGTTTGTTTTGTTTTTTAAATTGCTTTATTGCTTTAAAACAATTAGAAAGAACTTTGCCACCTGTACATGATCATATTGGTTTTTGGCTAAGTCAGAATGTTTGGTACTTCCATTTCCTCACACAGAAGCAAATGAAAAATCTGGCATTTTGGATCCTCCGTATGGGGGCTGGCAGGTTACAATTCTGCACTCTGGGGAGAAGGACATAAAACCATTAATATAACTTTTTAATCATACACCACACAAAAATTATGAAATGATTCAAACTTTGTAAGTGGTTCAGATGTGTAAAAATTTGTCAAGAAAAGCTGTCTCCTCAAGAACATCCTATCGTTGGAAACATCTGTTGCTTGCCAGACATAAGGCTGATTTACATATTATTAATTTAATCATCCCCATATTCCCATGAGATCGGTACTGTTGTCCCCACTCTCCAGAGGAGGAGACCGAGGCGCAGGGTCTTGCCCTAAGTCACAGAGTGCTGAGTCGCCAGGAGCCAGGCTTCCTGCCCCCGGAGCCTCTCTCCCACCACCGACGAGCCCTCCGCCTGCTAAGTCCCACCGCAGCTGGCTAGCGGCTGGCACAAAGAGGTCGTTCAATAAGTACTTCTTCAATTGAAAGCCACCCAGTTAATTAGCCGCAGAAGGGCTCAAGTATCCGAGAGGCAGGGGAGAGAGCGCATGAGTGTGGAGGAGGGGTCCTGGGGAGGGAAGAGAGTCCCGCCGCGGGGCTAGCGTGAAGGGATGGCTGTACCGGGAATTTCTGGGGACGGCTTCGCGTGGGTAGCGGGTGGAACAGAAAGCCGAGTGGAAGGCAAGACCCTTACCCGGCCGGACAAAGAGGAGGACGCTGGTGAGATGGTTCAGCAGCTCCATGATTCGATGTTTTTCCAAATAATCCCTGGCTTGGCGCTCCCTGCTGCTATCGGCCTGCATCGCTCGGCGTGGGCCGTTGCTAGGCGACCAGGCGGCGTCGCGGCCGATCGGCCCCGCCCCCTCCGCCCGGCGCGGTCACGTGACGCTCCTCCCAGCGGCTGCGACCTGGGCGCGGAGTTCTACAGTTCTCCGCAGAGGAAATCCTGCACGGTGTGTGATGGGACGAGAGGGGCAGGCGAGGTGTACCCGGAGCCCCTTGGGCCGATGTCACCACCCCCCATCCGGGCTGAGAGCTGAGCCTGATTGCCTTCTCCCGTTTCTCTGTCTAGCACCTGGCTCCGTACTAGGTGATCCAATGATGAGGCCTGAAGTGCTGGCCACACGGGATGAACTAGTAACAGAAGGAACTTGTGTTATTCTGCGAGTGTCCAGTGAAGAGTCCGAAGTAACATCTTCGTCGTGAGCAGCCTGCAGGCGTTTCCTTGGCAACAAGGCAGGAAGGTCTCAGTTTGTGTGGCCCACTGGATCGTGGGTCACAAAGCATGCCTAGATCCTGACCTTCAAAATCTGTTTGATGCTTGACTGCACTGCCTGCAGCTGGTCTTATGAGACAGAGACCATCTGACAGAAGTTTTGATGGAGGGTCGCTGAGTAGGGTGGGGTGCGGGTGGCCAGGAGGGCCTCTACTCATTCATTGGAGTGCCAGTGGCGCTAAACTCAAAGCTGGGACTTCTGTTCTTGAGGGCCAGGCTCTGAAGCCTGTGCTCTTATTCTTCACTAAAGAGCCCAGAACAGGCACTTCAAGAAGAGAAAAGACAAATGGCCAATAAATATATGAAAATATTCTCAATCTCTTTGACAACCATGTAAACAAAACTAAAAGATAATATCATTTTTACATCTACCAGACTGATAAAAATCAGAAAGTAGGACAATATCAAGTTCTGACAAAGATTTAGTGCAACGAGACAGTCAATAATCATGAGAGTATGAATTGGAGCATCCACTTTGGAAAACGTTGGAATTATCTTGGTGCTTTAAGCATATTTCTACATTGTGACCCATAAATTCCACTCCTACAGCAACTCTTGTAAATTTGCACCGGGAGACAAGTACAAGAAAGTTTACAGCAGCACTGTTCAAATAAAAATCACTGATAACAGCCCAAATGTTATCAAGAGTAAAATGGATTTAAAAAACTGTATACACAATGGAATCTTATATAGTAGCATTGCAACAATGAATTGTACATGCTTGCAACAATATAGGTGAATCTCAAAAACATAATATTGTTTCAAGAGAATATATACTGTATGAATCAATTTATATAAAGTTTAAAAACATAACAGACTGAACAATATATTGTTTATGGATTCAAACATATGTAGAAAATCTATCAAGAAACATAGGGGAATGATAAACATAAAATTCAGAATAGTTTTTTTTTTTTCCTTTTTGTCTTTTTTCGTGTCCGGCAACGGATCGCAACCCTCAGTGTCGCACCTGTACCGGACCAGGACCGGCAACGGGATCGCAACCCTCGGTGCTGCGCCCGCACCTCGCTCAGCCAGTGAGCGGGAACCGGTCTGTATGTGGGATCCGAACCCTTGGCGGGAGCACCGCCGCGCTCCCAAGCGGCGCACTGTAGCAGTGTTTGCCTTGGAGGTGGGAGGAAAGGGAATGGATTTAGGAAGGAAAATCCTGCGGACCATGGGAGTAACGGCAATGTGATTTTTCTTTACCTGAGTGGTGGATACACAAATGCTCATTGGGTTAGGACTCTTTATACCTTAACATGTATTTCACAAATATTTTTTTATCTACTCAGAACTTAATAAAAATAATTTTTCAGCAATTGAAAAATAAAGGGTGGAAAGAGGAGCCAGAAAATCAATGCCCGGAGACTGAACCAAGCCTGAAACAGAAAGTAGCCAAGGTGCTGGGGACATGATGGGGACCATATCTCGAGAGGGCAGGCCTATCTTCAGAATTCCTGCATATCTGGCAGGCCAGGAAAGCTCCACTTGCATGAGTGCTCTGAGCATCTGGGAGAACTAGAGAAGGAGACTATAGCTAATGGTTGGGTCCTTGGTACAACCTTGAGCAAAGAGGAGGGATAACTCTTTTGTCCTCAAAGTCTGGAGGAGGAGTTCTGAGGGGGGAAGGAACTCACTCTCTGAAAAGACTTGAAAACTGTGTGCCCACACCTGCAACACTGGCTTGAGTTTATAAGAAGGAGGGTTGTATTAGTCCATTTCTATTGCTTTACAAAATATCTGAAACTGGATAATTTACAAAGAAATGAAATTTATTTCTTCTGGTTTGGAGGCTGGGAAGTCCATGGTCTAGGGAACATACCTGGTGAGGGCCATCTCAGTGGTGACTCTCTACAGCAGCACAGGGTGTCACAAGGCAAGAGAATGACATGAGGAGGAGAATTAACCTCACTTGCTCTTCTTGTAAAGCCATCAGAGCCATGCGCATTACTACCCATTAAACCATCAACTCATTACTCCATGAATGGATCAAGCCCCACCTTTCAAATACCATAATTGGATTTCCCACCCACTTAACACTTACAATGGAGACCAAGTTTCCAATACATGAACTTTTGGGGGACACATTTGACCCATAGCATGGGTCTTTCAGGAGGATGCAGGAGAGTGCTTTGAAAATTTTTTAGCAGTAGAATCCTCTAAAGAAATCATATGTGGAATCCCCCCACCCTACACAGAACAGATAAAAGAAAGCACTACACCGGGGTTCACATAAAATGATGAGATCACATCATCTTAAGCTCCTTTATTTGTACTTTTCTCCAGAGACATGGTTGGCAGTCTGAGTGATACTGGTGACAGAGTTAACTAGAGACTGGGGAACCCTGACCCAAGGACAGAACCAAGCTGACAAAGTGGATGTGTCACTCCGGCTCTGACCCCTGGTTCCTAATGGGTTCTGGGGAGAATTTCAGAACTACTTATTGTGAGTGTTGTTCTTTGGTGTTTTTGATCTACTCCTTTGGGGGCTTGCTTTTTGTTCCATAGTAGAAGGGACAGGGATACACAAACAGGAAGACCTAAATTATGCGTCCGCTCCTAGAAATTGTGGCCAGCGAAGTGCTTGACCCTTCAAGGTTGACCAAAGATGTGTGATCTCTTGGGAAAGCCAATGTGGCTCTGCTTAGGGGTCAGCACAGCAGAAGCCAGGTGATGGCAATGGGGATGAGAAATGGAGAGGGACATTGCTATGAGATGGGGATGAGAAATGGAGAGGGACATTGCTATGAGATGGGGATGAGAAATGCAGGGGGACATTGGCTATAAGAAGCAGAAGACGGGCCGGCCCGGTGGAGCACTGGATAGTGTGCCGCTTGGGAAGTGCGGCGGTGCTCCCGCCCGAGGGTTCGGATCCCACATACAGACTGGTTCCCGCTCACTGGCTGAGCGAGGCGTGGGAGCAGCGCCGAGGGTTGCAATCCCGTTGCCGGTCCCCCGTCCGGTATGGGGGCAACACTGAGGGTTGCGATCCGTTGCCGGACACGGAAAAAGACAAAAAAAAAAGAAGCAGAAGACCACAGGCTCAGAGGAGGAGGACTTGAGTCACAGCAAACAAGAGGGGTCAGGTTTGCAGTCCATTGTCATGGCGTCCTTTGACTGACTAGCCCTAGGCCAGTGTGGCCTGGGGAAAGAAAAGTAAAAAAGGTAAGGAACGTTCATTAATGGAGGGAGAATCCTTAATGGACTGAGTGGTGGGCTGTTGGATATGGTGGTTTCTGCTCAGTGCTACAAGCTCAAGACATTTGGTGTTCTCCTGGAACACTTCATTTATTTGTTCTTCAGGAGTTACTTAGTCTCTGAATAAAGAGCTCTGCTCTTTGTACTCTAGAACCTCAAATGACACTGAAATTGCAATAATCTCATTTTCTCTGCCTATAAAGTCAGGCTGGGGAGAGCACATCGGTCGCTGCTGACATCTTCCCAAGTTGCTGGTTGTTTCTGTTCCAACGAGTTTGGGTGCCTTTCTTCACCAAAGGAACAAGATGGTCTGCTCAGCGCTCTTTCTCACAACATTGCTCAGACAGCGCCCTGAATCCCAAACTGCCCTGAAATCATGCTAAAGAGAAGTGTCCAGATGCCACCTAGTGGAGGCGACTATTCCTTGTCAGTGCAATCTCTTAATAAGTCAGCCTGGGCTCACTTCATCATCATCTCCAACATCATCACAGCATTGCTCCTTCTTCCTTGACTCCTCGTCCTTCGCTTCCTCCTGACTCTTAAGATTATTGCTGGTCTTTCCAGTGGTTTGTGAGAGTAACTCCAGGTGGAAGGCATTCACACAGTGGTTCTTGGACAGGGTTGAACATAATAACTACCCAGGGTCCTCTAGAAAGGATTGATGTTTGTACCCCATTCCAGGCCCATGAAATTGAATCTCTTGGGATGGGGCCTGGACATTGGTGGTTTTGTTTTTGTTATTGTTTTAACAGCTCTATTGAGGTATATTGGACATTTACTAACTTGCACAGTTGTAGTGTGTATTACTTGATAAGTTTCGATGTATGTATATAGACATGAAATGATCACAGAAAGATAATGAACGTATCCATTACTAAGCTCACCCCCAACACCATACCCAGGTAACCACTGGCCAACTCTCTGTAACTATAGATTAGCTGGCATTTTCCAGTATTTTATATAAATGGGACCATACAGAATTCACTCTATTTTTGCTTGTCTTCTTCACTCAACATAATTATTTTTTTTGAAATTAATCCATGTTTTTACCTGTACAATATTTCATCCATTTTTATTGCTGAGAAAGATTCTACTATATGGAATACCACTATTTGTTTATCCATTCACCTATTGATGGACGTTTAGGTTGTTTTCAGTTTGGTGTTATTACAAATAAAGCTGCTATAAAGATTCATGTACAGATCTTTATGTGGCTATATGACTCCATTTCTTTTGGGTAAATACCTAGGACTGGAATGGCTGGATCATATGGTAGGTATATGTTTAACTTTTTAAGAAAGTGCCAAACTGTTTTCCAGAATGGCTATACCATTTTACACCCCCAAGTGGATAGGTATGAAAAGCTTCCCATGTGATTCTAACGGACAGCCAGGCCTGAGACCCTGCATTACAGAAAGCTGTGCAGGTTGAGGTAAAGGGCTGGGAAATGTTGGCCAGGAGTCCACAAGAGTACCCAGCTCACGCTCGGAGTAGACTTACCGTGATTCTCAACCCAGGATATGCACTGCGATCTCCTGGGGAGCCTTTTGAAAATGCAACGTCTGCCCATTTATCCCCCAGAGAGTCTGACAAAATTGCTCTGGGGTCGGGAGGGGAGGGTGGGGGTCTGTCTCAGGCATTACGATTTATTAACAGCTCCCCAGGTAGTTCTAGAGTACAGAGTGACCAGAGGTCCTGGTTTGTCTGGGATCGTGTGGTTTCCAGTGCCATGAAATTTTCAGTGATAAAACTGGAAAAAATCCCAAGTAAACCGGAATACTTGGTCACCCTATTTGTGGACTACCAGCATTCAGAGCTTGGGCTTTGGGGTTACAGCTCAGGGTTAGTGTGTGTGCGCACGCGTGCGTGTGCATGTGTTGAGGGAAGGGGATTATAGAAAAGGGAAAGTGGGGAGACATGAGTGGCCAGAACAGATTGTGGGGCTGATCTCCTCTTTTTGTTTTCTGTTTCAACTAGGGACAAGTCAGAGATGCCTCAGTTAGGAGTTTTTGTTGCTGTAAAAAAGGAGGGAAAAAATATAAAGGGCAATTTTCATGAGAAAATATAGTGAGGCAGTGTGCTGAGTGGCCTGGAGCCAGACCGCCTCACTTCAGACCCCACTCTTACCACTGACCATTACTAACTGTGTGACCTTGGGCGAAATGCCTAAATTCATTGCCTCCGTTTCCTCATAATATAATATGAGGGGGTAATATAGCTACCTCACAGGGGAAGTCTTGAGGACTGAATGAACTAATGTATGTAAAGTTCTTAAAATGGTGCCAGGCATGTATTAAGTGTTTGCTATTATTATCTTAATAGTCTTGTTAAAAGGGAATGGGAATATCTGTGACTAAATATAGTCTCTATAACCTATGTCCATAGGCTGTCTTGCTTGGTTTTTTGTTTTTTTTCAAAAGATGACCGGTAAGGGGATCTTAACCCTTGACTTGGTGTTGTCAGCACCACACTCACCCAGTGAGCCAACCGGCCATCCCTATATGGGATCCGAACCCATGACCTTGGTGTTATCTATACCACACTCTCCCAAGTGAGCCACGGGCCGGCCCTTGGTTTTGAAAGATATTTTTTGTGTAATATTTCACATTTCGTGGTGCATTTTTTAAAAACTATAGACTCTAGAGTCTTGGTCCTACGTGGCAATGTAGGAGGAAAGCAAGGTACTTATTATATGCTTAATGTTTTTGTGTAAATCTTAAGGGAGACATAAGTTTGGGACCTGATAATTTTATTTTCACCAATTTGTTTTATTGGTGAGCTACAGTTTTAGAGTTTTTTTTTAGGAAATAGAATGCAGCCTAATAGTGACACCATATTAGTCTCTGTGGTAGGTGGGGCTCAGGAGGCCGATTTTAGCTTTGCAACTATGATTTAACAGACACACAGGGCTCTGTGGAACTCAAATATCAAAATTTATCTCTCAGTCTTTGTACAATGGTAACATCCAATATCTGAGGGAGTGCTAGATCTAGTCAGAAGGTGTGTCCAGCCTTTCCTCATTCTTCATGGATCTGAAAAAGCAAAAATGCTGAAAACATTTTAAAACAGGAATTTAAATGCATTTTACAAAACATGAAAGTGTAGAAAGTATAGAGTGAGTGGCCACAGTACAAAGGATGGCAGGACAAGGTTGGGACAATGGTCCTGTGGTACCCTCTTTACAGTACTTCATTAAAAACTTTTTTTTTAAGATTCTGAAATAGACTCACAAGAAGTTGTAAAACAGTTAAGAGAGTTCCATGTACCCGTCCTCCAGATTCTCCCAAGGCTAATATCTCATATATCCATAGAATCAGGAAATCACCATTGATACAATGCTATTAACTCTGCTATAGATCTTATTCAGATTTCACCAGTTTTTACATGCACTCTTCTTTTCCCTGTTTCATTTTTTGTGGCCACTTCTGTATTTCAGAACATTGTATTATAAGCTGAGCCTAAATTTAGCTCTCATCACACTGACTAGGTCTGTTTAAGCTTTAATTAAGTCTACAAAATTGAAGCCCAGGACATAATTTATGACACCAGCATTCTTTGAGCTTCTAAATTATTTGTATGAAGGATGACCTCAGATGATCTCTTTTTTACACAATTCACACAGGGGAGTCAAGAACCCTTTCCCAAGAGGCTCGCGCTTACTAGCTATATGATTCTGAACAAACTACTTGACCTCTTTAAACT
This sequence comes from Galeopterus variegatus, assembly GCF_000696425.1. NCBI lineage: Eukaryota > Metazoa > Chordata > Mammalia > Dermoptera > Cynocephalidae > Galeopterus > Galeopterus variegatus. Next base: position 957,979 of record NW_007726131.1, on the reverse strand, counting down.
TTGGTTTTCTCACTTGTAAAATTGGGATAATAATCTTACATACCTTAAGGAGTTATTGTGAGAAGATGTGAAACACATAATCAATAATGTTATTAGTTTACTGTTCCTACTATAATCACCAGTACCACCAACACCACCACCAACCAGCACCACCACCAGCACCACGAGGGGAATCCTGGTCTTTTTAGCCCATTCCCTGATGTCAGAGCAGTGTAGGTATGACTTAGAGCTGGGAATCTGCTCCAGGTGCCGGCTGGAAGTCTTTTCTCTCCTGGGAGGCTGGCAGATGGCGAGGCGGAAGGGTGTATTTCTCATGGCTGGGATGGTGGCCAGGTGGCATATAATCCTGTCTCCCCTGGCTGGAACTGAGAAGGCATTTCCAAAATACTACTACTGCGTCGATGTTAGACTTCAAGCACATTGTGGGATATACGGGCTTTTGTGGATTGTCCTGCAACCTAATTACCCTTAATATTACATTTAAATGAAAGAATATATCAGGTTCCAAATGAAACATTTTAAGTGTAGCCCTCAGAGTGGGGATTGCTTATACAAGAAAGATAATTAATCATACATATATGTATATTTAAATTCAATTTTATTTATTTTTGTGAGATACAGTGTGTTGTTTCAATACATGCATATCTTGTGCAATGATTCACTTAGGGTAGATCACATGGCTTTGTCCCCATTAGTTCACCCCCAATCTTCCCCCCCACTCTCACCCCTCTCGTCCTCTGGTAACCATTATTCTACCCTCTACTTTTTAAAAAAAACACACAAAGATTAACATCCTTATTGCAAAAGGAACTCTTAAAAATGAATTAGAAAAATCTAAGCAGAAATTTGGTGAAGGACATGAGCAAATAAGTCACACACCTCAAAGAAACACCTGTGGTTAAGTACATTCTAGGAGCTGGTTGAGGGTGGGGGCAGGGCTGGCCCAGCCACCTACTCGGGATCTCCAGCATTGACTGGTTCCATTGCTGGACTGGATGTGTGGTGGGGGCAGTGCTAAGGCCCATGGCCCCCATGTCCCAGGACTCCCAGGACATCCAATTGTATATTATTTTTGAAACTAAGAAATCTACTTTGCCCTAGTACCTTTTTAAGTAGAAATACATTTAAAAGTAAAAAATGCTAAAAATTGTTGGTCTGAATGTTGGTCATTTCCAAGTGATAGCAAAGTTCTCATTGTTGGCCTTATGGGATAAATGATTTCACATAGTTGAACGTGAATTAATATGGTATTGCCAGTCACAGCACATCTGCTGCGTTGGCAAGAATCAGCAGTGCGCTGGAGCTGTCCAGTGCAACCTACCACGGATCAGTTGTGCCTCTTCCCAGCTCCGTGTTCTGCGAGGTCATGCTGCTGGCTTGACATTGGCCATGGTGGGCATATTTACAACACAGGACTTAGCAAATGCTTTCTCTTGCTTCCAAAGCTTGTTGTTCTACATTTGCCAGCACACCGCTGGCTCCTTCATTTTTCAATTCAACAAACATTTATTATATGCCATTTATATGCCTGACACTATTTGGGAGCCAAACAACACTGAACAAGACAGCTGAGGTCCTGCCCCTTTGGAATTTTAAGGGGATCTCCAAAGACAAATTAAAGTAAACATGAAATATATGAGGGATCTTCAAAAAGTTCATGGAAGGATTCATATTATCTTTTAATTCTGTTTTTTCCATGAACTTTTTTTTTTTTTTTTTTGTCTTTTTTTGTCTTTTTTCCGTGTCCGGCAACGGATCGCAACCCTCAGTGTTGCCCCCGTACCGGACCGGGGACCGGCAACGGGATTGCAAGCCTCGGTGTTGCTCCCGCACCTCGCTCAGCCAGTGAGCGGGAGCCGGTCTGTATGTGGGATCCAAACCCTCGGATGGGAGCGCCGCCGCGCTTCCCAAGCAGCGCACTATCCAGTGCGCCACCGGGCCGGCCCCCCATGAACTTTTTAAAGTACCCTCGTAAGTGTCTTCAGAATGGAAAGCCCTAGAATGTCAACGTAAGACATGTGGTAATTCACACACACTAACCTTTGCAACACAAAATCTCCATTGGGAAAGTTCCCCTATGAAGCAGATTGCTTTTAAAGCCATCCCAGGCATTTCATTTTTAACCACCTCCAAGGAAGTAGATGCCGTGACTTTTCACTCTAATCAATTATATTGATCACTTTCAGAGTTTTTCTCTGGTCCTGTACCCATCTAGTCTTTCTAAGCTGTGAAGCCCAGAGCCAAACACTGTGCTCTGGTGAGCATGGAGGTAAGATCACCTAATGGCTCTCATATATTTCATGATTATTAGGCATCCTGATACTATGCTTACCTAGATTTTAAAAAATAACGAAACAAAACAAAACACAAAAAAACCCCAAAGCAACATGTAAATTGTAACAGATTAAAGTTCTATGAATGAATTTATGATGAAAAGAGACAATCTCACGCCTCAATCCACCCTTCACCCCCACCTTGAGGTGATTTTCCCTGCTGGGCCTAGTATCCTAGAATCCTAAACTTCTCAATGTCCTATTTAATTTCTCCAGAAAATAACCCTCTAGTGCCCTGCTGTGGGGATGGTGGGGGAGCTATCACCTGACTGCGTATGGGACGTGAAAGGGCTTTGGGGGGTCCGACAATCTCACGTGAGACTTTCAAATTCTCCTTCCCCGTTCTTAACCCATTGCTGCACTCCCTTCTCTGTGGGACCTACTGCCTCTGGGAGATTGTGGAAGAAAATGGGCTTCTCATCAGTGTTCTCCTTAAACCACTTTGTAATTTTCTTCTTTCTCCTAAGACAATTATCACTCCAAGTCTGCCATTACCGTGTGTGTGTGTGTGTGTGTGTGTGTGTGTGTGTGTGTGTGTGTAAACTTTTAAATTTGAGTGCACAGTAAAATGTTATAAAATGTTATAAAATATATCTCAAGTATACAGGTATAGCCTGATAAATATTTCACAAATGGGCTTGCTGGTTAGCTCAGTTGGTTCGAGAGCGGTGTTATATCACTAAGGTCAAGTGTTCGGATCCTTGTACTGGCCAGCAGTCAAAAACAACAACGACCATAACAAAATTTCACAAATGATTAGATTCATTTAACAAGCTCCCAGATGAAGATACAGAGCATTTCTAGCACTCTGGAAATCTCCCTGTTCTCCCTGCAAAGGTAACAGCTATTCTATAAATCAGTCTGTTTATATTCATGGCTTTAATTCACCAAGGTTACTTTGAATGCCAGTTCATTAATTAAAATGTTAAACAATGCTGGGCTCAGCGTGGGCCTGGCAGGAACATCCTCAAAGTGCTTGAAGGTGAGCGCAGGCTTGGAGACACCCTCACTGGGTACGTCCCATAGGACCCTTCACTGGGTATATCCCTTTGCAATGTCGTGTATCTAGTCCAAATCAGAATTTTCTCAGTTTATTGAGTTGAACAGAACCAAAAGACTTGTAAAAACTGAAAACGAAAATAAAACCATGCAGCTGATTCTTTCCAAAAGAAAAGCCCCAGAATCCCCGTCATTTTCCTTCACCATTCTCTCCACTTCTATGGGGTGCTGACTTTGCCCCATTCTAATACTGTGCCAGAATTGTCACCCTCTCTTCCCTTGTCCCCTAGCACCTTGTCTGGGTTATCCAAGAACATGGAAGAGATTTTTTGGAGGAGGGAGGGCGTTAGGAGTAAGATCAGCTAGGAAATCAGTCAGGGAAGTGAAGGGGTTGAGAGAAAATGAAAATCCTAATACGAAGTGTAGAAGCTCCTCCCGTAGAAGCAGCTTCTGCAGTACCTGTTCAGGCTGCAGGGGAAGCAAACGCTTTTGTGATGATGTTATTTGCTTTAATGAAAAATTCACTCCGTTATTTGAAGGCTAAAAGGGAAATCTAGAAAAGTTCCATGATTTTTTAAATTAGGAAAACCTTCCCAATGTTAATGACTTCAGATCAGATTTGTGTTTTGAATTGTCTCAATAAATGCAAAACCTCCAAGCTGTTGATAAGCTTCCCGCAGTGATTCTGCGGTGATTCAGACTTGTGTGAAACATTTGGTTTTTGAGGCATTCAGATTTTTTTGCATCTTCCTCATTTACTTTTCTAGTTGAATAGCTTATGAAGATGTAATAAATAAAAATAAACTCACTAAAATACATTCCTGGGCACTTTGCTCAGAAACCTATGTATACATTAAACCTGCTGCTCTGGAATGGCCCCAACCAGATCAGAAAGCAAGAAATAATCCATTAGGCAAGTAATTATTGCCTAATGGGAAAAGCCAAAAAGGAGAAAAATATTTAAGTATAGTAAAATAAATTACAGAAACCTGAGTAAAACAACTAGGAGGCCCATAGAATTTTAAAACACCATTATGGAAATATCCACAGTGGCTTAGGAAGAAAAAGTCTGTTGGTAGAGTTTATTTCTACAGGAGGCTGGCAGGTACAATGGAAAGAGCATTGGATGGAAAGAACAAGCAGGTTTGCCCATCAGCCAACCATGTAGTCTTAGCACCTCATTTAACTTCTGTGTGTATCGGTTTCCTCACCTGTAGAAGAGGGTCTTTAAGATCATTTCCAGTTTTCATATGGATTCTCCAAGCCCACAACTAGTTTTGAAGGGGCCTTCTCAGAGTCCTGGGTTTGGAAAAAAACAGAATGTATAGGCCCCTTTCAGAATGGAGCTAGAAGTCACCCAGGCCAGTGCAGGGGTGGGCAACTGGAGCTCCCAGGGAACTGATGGACAAAGGAAGTCTTTGGTGTTGGAAGTGCCAGGCTGGTGTTTGGCGACTGGACAATCCAGTTCCACAAACATTTATGCACCATGCCTACTAGGTGCCAAACTTCAAATTTGCATCCTCTAGTTTTCTGTTCTGCCTCTTTCTGCTCTTGGTGTACTCAGGCCACTCTCCAAGGCTGTCCTCTCCATAGCAGGATCCTTCTTTGATCACGAATCTCAAATGTGTTCTCAACACACTGTCTGGCAATCCAGTTTGGTTAGTAATTATTTAATTCTTTCTTTTCTCTAACTTCTCCCAAGCTGTCATGCACATTTACCTTGCCTCATGGTCACTGAGAAAATGGAAGCCATCCATGGGAATTTCCTCTTCCCAACACTGAATCCACGAGGTGCTTTCTTCTCCATTACCCAGGAAGTGTCCCTCTTCCTACAAAGGCCATTACCTCACCCTTGCCTTCTCAAGGACTACTATTTCTTTTTTTTTTTTTCCTTTTTGTCTTTTTTTGGGACCGGCAACGGATCGCAACCCTCAGTGTTGCACCCGTACCGGACCGGGACCGGCAACGGGATCGCAACCCTCGGTGTTGCACCCGCACCTCGCTCAGCCAGTGAGCGGGAACCGGTCTGTATGTGGGATCCGAACCCTCGGCGGGAGCGCCACCGCACTCCCAAGCGACGCACTGTAGCAGTGCGCCACCGGGCCAGCCCACTACTATTTCTTTTAAATTACCTCTTTCTCTTGCTTTTTCAACCTCTCTCTCTTATTACCCCTGTCTCTCCAGCATATGAATCATAATCTGGCCTCTCTTCCCTTGAGAAACAAAACACAAAAACAAACAAAAATCTCAAAACTCCCTGGTGCCTTCTAACATCCTTAGGATTCATCTACACACACTGAATTCCCTTGCTTAGCTCTCATTCTCACTTCAAACCACTTCAGTCTGCCAACATACCCGCTTTGATAAGGTCATTGTAGTGGGTTCTAACCCCCAAAACCTGTGAGTGTGCCCTTATTTGGAAATGGGGGATTTGCAGATGTAATTAAGTTAAACATCAGCAGATGAGATCATCCAGGATTTAAGATGACCCTTAAGTCCAAAGATTGGTGTTGTTATAAGAAAAAGAAAGCGGGAGATTGGAGACACAGGAGAAATACAGGGGAGAAGCCCATGCAAAGATGGAGACAGAGATTGGAGTGTTGCATCTCTAAGCCAAGGAATGCCAAGGATTATGGGCAGTCACCAGAAGCTGGAAGAGGCAAGAAAGGACTCTCCTCTACAGACTTTGCAGGGAACATAGCCTGCTGACACCTGGATTTTGGACTTCTGGTCTCCAGAACCATGAGAGAATAAATTTGTGTTGTTTAAGCCACAAAGTTGTGGTACTTTTTATGGTAGCCCTAGAAAACTAATAGTCACCAAGGACCCCCATATTACAAAACTCCAGTCACGCTGCCATCTCTTTCACTTTGCAGCAGTGTTTGATTCAGTTGACTGCTCTTCCTGGAAACATCGTATAGTCCTGGCTTCCAGAGAACCACTTTCTTTTTCTTTTTTTGAATATGTAATCTCTTTAATTGAAGGATTTCTTAATATATTTTAAGTACATAAAATACACTAATTTTAATGTACAAAGTTTTTAAAATATGTGCGTATCAGTTTAACCTGGTAAAACTACCACCCACATCAAGACATAAAACATGTATTTTACATATGAATCCCATGTTATTTACCACATCTCTTAAATTTTACATCCTGTAGTATATATATATTTTTTGACAGACAAAAAATTATTTACTTTATTTTAATTTTTTTTAAAGAAAATGTAATTGTATTAATATTATTTTTTACATTCTATGATGTTGCAGAGCAGTTGGGAGGGAGGGAGAAGGGAAAGGGGAAGGAAATGGGATGGAAGAAGGAGGAAGGAGGAGGAGCAGGATTGAGGCCTGTGGCAACCCCCTCATTCCTACAAGGGAGACTGGGGGGCTTCTAGCAGTGGCTTGGTCATTGCTGGGCTGGGTGCAGATTTCAGGGGGGTGTGGCAAAAGCCCTCGCCCCCCACCATCCCAGCTCGGGAACCCGGGGCCCTTCTTGCTGTGACTTGGTGGTTGTCTCTGGGCTGGTTGCACATGGTGGGGGGGCATGGCTGAGGCCCAAGGTCCCCCACTGCCCCAGCTCTGGAGAGCTCAGGGCACTTCCTACGGCCACTTGATGGTTGTCGCTGGGCTGGCTGAGTGTGTTGGGGGCCTGGCCAAGGCCCTCGTCCCCCACCCTTGGGATTGGTTGCAGGTGTCGGGGGGCATTTCTGAGGTCTCTGGCCCTCCCTCCTTTCTGGCTTGGGCGCCCAGGGGATCCGGTCTTTCTAGGTGTTATAGATGTTCTTTGGTGAAATGAGACCTTTACTAGTTAATATGAAACTTTGTCTCTGGTTGTGGTACTTTGTTTTTTCTTTCATTTCTGTGTTAGATTATTTGCTGTTCCTACCATTTAAACTCTGTGCTGGAACTAATTTGCTGTCCTTTGCTTCTAAAATGGGGGAACTTCCTCTGGGGACCAGTACATGAGCTGTGTTGTTGAGCTAAATTGTTGCTTTGCTGCTGATTCCCTAGGGAAGGCTTTATATGCAGCTCAGGTTTTTTTTTTTTTTTTTTTTTTTTTTTTTTTTTTT
>NW_007726131.1:925884-950353 GCF_000696425.1 Galeopterus variegatus | reverse complement strand
GGATTGCAACCCTCAGTGTTGCCCCCGTACCGGACTGGGGACCGGCGACGGGATCGCAAGCCTCGGCGTTGCTCCCGCGCCTCGCTCAGCCAGTGAGCGGGAACCGGTCTGTATGTGGGATCCGAACCCTCGGACGGGAGCGCCGCCGCGCTTCCCAAGCGGCGCACTATCCAGTGCGCCACCGGGCCGGCCCGCAGCTCAGGTTTTAATGGTTGACTTTATAGGTACTTCTGGCTCACTAGAGACCCCGTGCACCTGGGTTGTGTAGAAACACTGGTCTGGGCCTGAGTCTTTTCATCAAACTGCACCCCATGCAATTCTATATTCCTGACCAGTCTGCTCTGAGTAGTCCTTTGCTGACTGGGGGTGGATCGGCTGTCCTTGCTGTGCCCCAGTGTTCTCCTGGTGGGTTGGTCTCCGCCACCACCCATGCTCCAAACACTTCCCATAGGATGGGCTGTGTGTTGGTCATTTGTGATAACTCAGTGGCCTCTGAGTGGCTCCTTTTTTTCAGCTGTTGTGGCTCCTCTCTCCCATGTGGGTCCACGGGAACCTTATTAATGGTCTTGCTGGCCTGGGGGCTGCCAAGGCCCTCTTCTCCCCTGCCGCCTCCAAGCAATTTCATCCAAAGGGCACAGCTGTGGCTTTTGTCAGCTCCTGTTCCCTGCACTCAGCAGCTCCAGCCTGGATACTGCTGGGGCTCGAAACGGTCAGAGCGGTTTTTCTTTCTTTCATTATGGCTTCTCCCACCTTCATGCACTCCGTAGATCTCTCCTCCTCTTCCTCTGAGCTCTAGCGGCCCCAGCTTGGCTGTTATTGCTTTTTTATAGTTGTAAATTGGTTGATTTGTGGGAGACGGGGTGCTGGGAACTGTCTATTCTGCCATCTTGACCAGAAGCTCTCATAATGTATGTTTTGTAAATGTAAAATATCTTGTCATATACTTGGATTCTAATAAAAATTGCTCTCTATTTCTTTGACTATTAGTTTCCATTAGGTAAATATTATCTTTCAATTCTATTTTTTTCTTTTCTCTCTCTCTTTTTTTTTTTTTTTGGTGGCTGGACAGTATGGGGAACTGAGTACTTGACCTTGGTATTACAAGGCTGTGCTCTAACCAACTGGGCCAACCAGCCAGCCCTCAGTTCTATTTTTCTGTGAACTTTTTGAAGTACCCTAGTATCTTAAAACCCTGTTATCCTTTGTTTTATACAAATATATTACAGGTTAGAGACTGATTTTTGACCCAATTTGAATCATTTTGTAAGAATATTTAGCTGGTTCATGAGTATAACTCATCTGTACCTCTGTCGATGTATTTTATGCTAATTTTAATGTTTCCTTGCTATTTTTCTTTTGCTATATTTTCTTGTCATTTTTTTACAATTTCCTCTCCAACCCCAAATATTGAAATTTATGTTTTACTTTTTCTGTAACACTTATCTCAATGTCAAATTTACTTATATCATGAAGCAACTACTGTTTTTCCCCATGCAACATATACATAAAATGAAGTTATATCCACCCCACCCCAACTAGTGATTTGGAAGTTTTCTTTTTATATTATCAGTATTTACATTATAGACAAACTTGCCACTTTTTTTCTCTAAATAAAGTAAATAAAATACATTTATAAAGTAAAACTATACTGTTTTCCAATTTTGTCAGATTAGCATTTAGAATGCCTTAGTCTACTTGTCCTGTCCACAGTGACAAAGCCTTTTATTTTACTTATGTTGTTTAAGAACTCACATTTTTATCTACAATACTACATACTAAAAATAAAACAGTACTTATTTCCATAATATATTGAACACTGGCATCCCCTTTCACAGTTTAAAACTATATAAACTGATGACATCGAGGTCAAGGGTTCAGATCCCTGTACTGCCCAGCCACCTCCCCCAAAAAAGTATATAAACTGAAATTTTAGAGCCAGCTTACAAATACATTTTTGTATATATCTTTATTACCCTATATATGACAATTTAAACTTAATGCTCCAAGGCCGGCCTGTGGCTCACTCGGGAGAGTGCAGTGCTGATAGCACCAAGGCCACGGGTTCGGATCCCTATATAGGGATGGCCGGTTACCTTACTTGGGAGAGCGTGGTGCTGACAACACCAAGTCAAGGGTTAAGATCCCCTTATCAGTCATCTTTTTTAAAAAAAAATTTAATGCTCCTAAACTAGTTCTAATGCTTACCATTAATTCTTTTATACATACTCTTGACTTACTTTAGTTTATGTTCTCTGCTGGCTGCAGTAAATAATTCAGCAAATTTCTCAGGGAAGGTTCTTGGTTGACATATTTTCGAACATGTCATATTTGAGAATATGTTCCAGTTGCCTTTGTACAGAAATGATAATTTGGCAGGCTATATAATTCTTGGTTCAAAATTATTTTCCCTTAAAACTCTGTAGATATTGTTCCATTGTCTTCTGGAACTTAGAGTTGCAAGAGAAAAATCTGAGGTCAGCCTCACTTTTACCCTTTTATAGGTAACTTGCTTTCTTTATCTGGATACTTGTAGATATTTTTCTTTATCCTTGAAATTAAAAAATGTCACCAGAATATGTCTAGGGGTTACTTTCTTTTTGTCAAATTTTAAAGGTACCCTGTGTGCTTTTTCCATTTGTAGATCCAATTTGCTCTTCAACTCCAGAAAATTTTCTGCAACTAGTTCCTTAATTATTGTTTCAGCTCCTCTTGCTTTGTCCTCTGTTTTAGATATTCCTATCATGCACAGATTGTATCTTCTGGGCTGGCTCTCTGTGTTTCTTCTTTTTCTCCTCTTGATTTCTTTTCCCTTTTTCTGTTTTCTGTAAGACTTTCTCTTATTTTGCATTTACTTCAGTAATTTGATTTTGTGGACAATCCAGCTTGTACATTTCTATTAACTCTCTCAACTCCCTGATGCTTTTCAAGCTCTCTGACCTTCCCTTCTTTATCACTGGATATAGGTTGTTAAGCCCCTGTGTTATATGATTCTTAAACCTTTCTATAGCTTCTATTTCCGGCATTATACCCATTTCAAGAGGAGGCATTTTCTTCATTACTTAGCTCTGTTCCTTTCTGCTGAACTGCAGTAGTATAGACTTTTCAATAACTCTTCTTAGCAACGAGGACCAAAAACGAAGACGAAGGGAGGTCTAAAACTAGGGAACCACTTTCTGTTGGGGTCTCCCTTCTCTGTGTGAATGCTTCATCTTGGGGTTCCTTGCTGTCTTTCTTCTTCTACCTAGCCTCTAAAGTTCCGCTCTTCTCCCTTTTCATTCTCTCAAGTAATCACAACCATACCCGTGGCGCTAAATAACATCCATTTATATGCTCCAGATTCCCATATTGATATCTCCAACTCAGACCTGCTGAGAGCTTCAGTCATATGTATAACATGCCTTCTTGACATGGCAGCTGAGATGTTTCCCAGTAATTTCCTACATGAGCAAACATACATGTACAAAAAAGAACGTAAAAAAAAAAAACCCAAACAAACAATTATTTGCATTTATTTTATGCTGAATTTATTTCCAGGCCATAAATTTTTGTTTCTTCAGTTTCTTCTGGGATATCTTTTTCTTCTGTGCAAAATCCTTTTCTGGTTTAGGAACAATTTGTCCATTTTTAGTAAGGATCACCTCAGTGTGGCAAGGGGAACTCATGTATGGGTTAATCCGACCATGAACTCTGTAAGTACGGTGTACATCTTGGGTGATTTTCTCACCTGGATGTTCTCAACCACAGAATCTACATCTAAACCTTTACATTCAGCATTACTCTCTGCATTTTTAAGTATGTGCAACAAAAATTCAGCACTCTTTTTGGGCCATTGACCCTGTGTGCAGCCCCACTGTTTGGCCTAAGCACACCTACCAACTCCACCACTGTAACAATGGAACAGTACACATTGCTTCTGTAAAGGGACATCTTTCAGATACTTGGTGGCTTTTTGGGTATGTACACCCTTGATGACTTGGGCAGTTTCACTGGTGTTCTTGAAGTGAACACGAAGACTTGAATCTCTTGATGTGCATGATTCTGTGGGCCTTTCTGGGTGAACATCAAACCATGTTCAGACATCACCCCAGCTGCTTACATGAAGAGCCTGAGACAGAACTTCTGATCTTCACTCAGTATTCCTCCTGCTGGCCCCTAAAAGACCAGTTCCTCCTTTGGTTTTCCACATCTGAAGAAACGGCATCTACACTCAACACTATTGCTCTACCAGAAACCTAGGGGTCATTTTTTCCTCTACACAAGTCTTGACAATTGAATATCTCTTGAATCCACTCTTTAGAGCTACTGTTATCCGGGGGCTCACACTACATTCTCTCTCACGTGGTCTCTTGCAACAATTTCCAGTTGATTCTCTACATAGCAGCTAGAGCACCCTTTTAGCAGACCGGGTCAAGCCATGCCCCAACCTAAAGCCCTTCAAAGGAATCCCATTGAATTTAGCACAAAATCCAAACTCTATGAGGACTTTTGTGCCCTTGTCCCTGCCTTCTGCCCATCTCTCTGCCCCTGCTCTATCCACAGTGGAATCTCTTTAGGCCCCAAGAACTTACCAAGCTTTTCCTACCTTGGGTGATCTCTGCCTTCAGGTCACTTCAGAGAGAATTCCCTGACAGCCCCCTCCCCCAACCCCCTCCATTTTACATCAGTTTCTCCTGTGACTTTCTCTCTCATAGAACTCAGTTCTTCCCACCACAGCATTTGCCACAATCTGTAATTCCACATTGGATTGTGTGTTTAATGTTGATGGAGTTTGGATGTATTGTCCCCTCCAAAACTCATGTGGAAATTTGATCTTCGCTGTGGCAGTGTTGGAAACTGATTGAGTCATGGGGGCGGATCCCTCATGGATTAATGCTCTCCCTGGGGGAGGGGGGAGTAATGAGTGAGTTCTCGCTCTATTAGTTCCCACGAGAGACAGTTGCTTAAAAAGACCCTGGCACCTCCTCTCTCTCTCTTGCTTCCTCTCGCCATGTGATCTGCTTGAACCTGCCGGCTGCCTGCCACTTTCTGCCATGAGTAGAAGCAGGCTGAGGCCCGTGCCAGATGCAGCTGTCCCAGAATCGTAAGCCAAATAAACCTCTTTCCTTTATATATTACCCAGTTTCAGGTTGTTCTGTTATAGCAACACAAAACGGGCTAAAACAAATGTCCCCCTCCCACCCCCATACACCGGGCTGCTTCCAGAGAGCAGCTGGGATTATTTCTCATCACTGAGCACACGGCGCCTGGCACAGAGAGGACACCCTATGAATATTTGCTTAATGAATTCACTTCTACTTTCCATCATTTCCTGCCTCAGATGTATGTTCTATCTAGCAGGAAGGGGCTTATGTGAGAATACCTTCACCCAAAACAAAAAAAAGCACAATACTGAAAATTTAAATTTTATGAAAACCCAAAGACTTTGTTTTACAAACATATAAATTATTTTATTTACAAAGCCATGTTAAAAAAAAAAAAAAAAAAAAAAGCAAAAAAAAAAAAAATACCATCGCTCACTGGAGAATATTTCTGGGCCTGGTGCTGAACCATGGCAGTATCAATAGATACATGTTTGTTCTTTCCTTTGAAAACTGTAAGCTGTAGAATTTACTATTTACACCTACTTTAGACATTTATTCTGCTTACGATATCACAGGCATGGAATGAATTCTATCTGATAGTGCTAATACATAAAGGTGCGGGACAAAGGAGGAAAATACTTAGTGTTACAAAATATGGATCGTAGAAAAGAAACCCACTCCACAAGTGTGGCATTTGTTTAGAATGGTTGGACATGCTTTCTTCAAAATTCTTCTGGAAAAGGTTCTAAAATCGGTAGTAGGAAAGGACAAATGAGCAGGTGCAAATTCTTGTCTGTGCAACAACAGTTATTTCATATACCCCATGACTGACCAGCTAGGTAAAACCCACAGAGTTTTGTTAAAGTGCCAGGGGCTGACAGCATAACAAAATATAAGGTGTAAATAGAAAATTTCTTTTTTTCCTTTTTTAAAACAAGAGTTCACTGAGAATCAGCAATAATAGAATATGCTGTATAAACTATTCTCTACAAAGGTTGATCAGCATTATTTACAATTGGTACATTGATACAAAAGAAGGCATACAAGTTATCCAAGTCGCTTTTTTTTTTTTTTATGGCTGACAGGTCTATGCATTGCGTTATGCTTAACAACCAGAGCTTTTGAGCCTCTATGGCTGGCGACAAGTCAGGAGATCTTCAGGCAAATCCAGGTGTGTGCAGTCAAGGGGCTGGGAGGAGGGCTGGGTGGGGGGGTGCAGAACTGTAGGGCCCAAAGGATATCACCCTAATAATGCTTTATAGGCTGGTCCAGTTTAACGCCATTAAAACAAACCCAAAGAAAACCTTTTATTTGCATTCCATTTTTCAAGCTGCAAGTTTTTAATACATCACTATAAAGTAAACCTGTGGTTGATTGTGAAGGAAGAAATACCGTGGGTTTTCCCTTTTTGCTCAGTTTTCCAGAAACGTCCTCACCTTGGTCACAGCCAGTCTTTCCACAATGTAAGCAGCATTCGGTGGGGAGCCTCTTTATTCCAGCTTCCAATGCAAGATGGACAGAGCTAAAATGTTCAAAAACCTACTGAGTTGCTCCTTTAGTCCCTGTTGAGACATTATTTCTTAGAAGCAGCCACTTCATCTCTCAACCTTTGTTTTCCCTCTTTGAGTAAGAGTTTATAAATCAGAGGGTTATTCTGTTGCTGAGATTTTGTTTTGTTTTGCTTTTACTCCTGCAAGTTTTACAACTCAAAATAAATTATAAAAAACAACAGATGCCTAAAACCGAACAAGACAAAAATTGTGCAAAAATAACAAAGATATGTACATACTTTTCAGTCTGAAGAAATGTACAATAAAAACATAATTCAAAGAACATTTTAAAAATATAAACATTGCTTAAACTTTCCTAAGTTTCATATTGTTTCTGAAACTATTCTGGTCAGTTAGCTCTGCAATATAGTAAAACATAAATTATTACAAAATTAACACTATAAAAATTTACTTTAAGAATATCTTCTAAACTTTTTTTTTCAAAGGGTCTAACCTTGTTTATAATTTCTTAAACATTTATAAGTCTTAAAATCTGCCTTAACCTTTTTTAAAAAAAGAAAAAGTAACAATTGTCCCTTCAATTTGCAGTCTCTTTTTCCCAAGACGTAAATAAACCGGCTTATAAGTGCACTTTTAACACTGTAGAAATAAAAATGAAATCATCCAAACTAATGTCCTGGTACTTAATATCAACTCCTGATTTTTAAAAAAATCTTCATTTTATATTAAAAAATTTAGTAATCCTATAAGAAACACTGTCAGTGCAATTCCATTGATGCAAATCACTCCGTTTGCCTCCCGTCTTTGCAGATTCTAATTATGTGGTGAAACTCAACAGTAGTCTGATCTTTGGGTTGGGGGAATGGGAAAGAAAAGGAAAACTTCAGGGTGGGGGATGAGGGTTGTGCCCAGATGCGAAACTAGCATTCATTTCTGATTTAAGGATGAAGCAAAACCTCCTAGTACCTTTGCTATACATCGTATGCAAAATTACATGATTAATAGCACAGAAAACCTATTTTAGACTGTGGATTCCTTCCTGATTATTATTCCCTATTAGAGCTTATGGTATTGCTGTTTCTTTCAAAACTCCAGTGTGAATAGTTTTAAAGTTGCAGGGCTCCAGCATCTGTCTTCGCCTTTTCCAAATGGCTCTTCTTCACGGAATGGTGGCTTGTCCTTACCACTCCTTCTTGGGGGTGGCTGTCTCTGAGTCAGGGTATCTGGTCATGTAGGATGAGCTGATCTAGGGGTGTGATGATCCCATTGGGTCTCTGTGGCCCAGGACACAGGGGTGAGTGAGAAATGCTAGTATTTATTCTCACAAGGGGTTTGACACATAACCCTCCATGGAAGCTTCCCTCTGGAGCACCCTTCCTAGCACTAGAGGGCAGCTTGAGAACCTTCAGCAGCCGTGGTCACTGTGCCTCCTCATGGAGTGGCTTTCTGGGTTCTCACAATATTTTCCCTGGGATTCCTTCCTCTCTGGCTCCCCCAGCTTTGGGCACTTGTACACTGTGCCCCGGAAGAGATTCTGCAGAGTGTGTTCCTAACAAGATCACACCAACATAGTTACCTGGTTCCCACCATCTTTTGAGGGATAATGTTCCCTACCCCCATGCTCTGCTTCCTGCTGTCTTCCCAAGCCAGTTCCAGTCCCTGTCCCTGACCTGGTATATCCTTTCTGAGCTGGACAGTGGTTTTGGGTAAACCACATCATTACATGGCTGCTGTTCTCAATTTTGCCCCTGGCATTTGACTCCAGCGTGGTGGGTCGTAGAAACCTGAGGACAAACTCCCCACCTTCCAGCTCTCTGCTCTCAGCTGCCTGGGCACAGGCTCCTCCCAGCACAGTCCCCTCCCCCCAGCATGTGTCCAGAGGGGAGCTTGTGAGAACTGGCTCCTTCTGATGGCCAGTAGGGACCCAGTGAGTGGAAGGTGGAGGGATGGAAGGGATGTGGTGGAGGAGAACAAGAGAGGAAAAGAGCTCTGCGTGTGATAAAGTTCAAGAGCTTCAGACGGTGCCAACCAGAACTGACACTCCGCAGTGCCTGCTCTCATGGCTGGAGCAAAATGATGGTGCTGTAGCAGCATCAGGAACTAGGGGAGACACCCCAGATTTGGAAGAATTTATAAACATGGCAAATGAAAGGAAAGACGATGGAAACAAAACACTGGTACTGTTTTCTGTAAATTTCAAATTCACGTCATTTCCCTCCTTTTTCTTCAAAATTAAAAACTGGTCAATTAAAAAAAGAAGAAAGGCCAGAGCCACAGGTAGGGCACAGGAAATAGACTCTTCCCCACGGCCCACTCCTCTCCCTCCTCCTCCCACCATAGCCTCCTGGGGTGGGATCTGGTAGCCAAGAATTGGTTTGGAAGTGGCTTCATAGTCTTGTTATGGAAGAGTCCTTATCCTGCCCGTTCTGTTTGTGTTCTTCTAGGAAAGAAAAGAAAAATTTGTTTCAAAACCATACATTTGGGATTACCCATGAGAATCCAAGGACGAGCCTCAGTTTTCTTATCTATAATAGAAAAGATAATAGCCCACTTCTGTATATGGCAAAGGGCAGCTGGAATAAGCAAATGAAGTGATGGACATAAAGGACTCCATATATGGAAGGTAGTCACAAAGGTCCTAGCTGTAGACAAAAACCCAGGATGAATGTAGCGGACATTCATGGGATTCTTCTCCAGGAGAGAGGACTAGAGCAATTGATGTCTTCATTTTTTTTCTCTATTAGTTCACCTTTTCCTACATAACCTACAGATGACATAGTGAATTATCTAAGGAAGAAGTATAGTGCTGGGTTAAACCTAGAGGCTTTGGAGAGAGAGATTTTGGGTTCAAGTTACTCAGCCCAGTCATCTTCATCTATAACATGAATATAATTATCTTGACCCTCCTGGGGTTGTTAAAAGGTTTAAATGTATGTAATATCTGGAAAGGGCTTAGCACAGTGCCTGCAGGGAAAGGCCTCAATGAGTGGTAGCAATTGTCAGTATTACTACATTTGTTAAGGCTGCCTGCCAGCATGTTGGGTTCCCAGCTAGTGCGCCTGGAGCTCTGGGCACATGCAGGCCATGCTTGGTAAGGGTGAAAGTGCAGTCTCCAGCTATGCTCAGCAGCCTCAGCAAGAGGCCCCGCAAACAGAGCATATGACTGCCTGAGCATAAACATGCCTCCCTCCTCACACCAGCACAGACGTGGGCTGCAGGTGAACAGGCACAAAGAAGGCCACTGTGATTCAAAATGTGGGGAGACTCTCCTTGATCTGGGGATACATAAACTGTTTTTCCATAATCTTTGCGCAAACTCTATCCAAGCATTGTGGGAAAATCCCAAAGGGCAAAATGCAGACTAACACATTGGTGTCTATAAAACATACAGCACACCTAATACAACACAACACAACTATAAGAGTATATGTATATATGCAAATGTATCTACATACACACACATACTCCAATCATGTGTAAGAGGACAACCCCCCCGTCTCCTCCAGACACACACACACTCTCTCTATTGGGGAAATCATTTATCACTGGGCTTATACATTGATAACCCACACCTCAAGTTTATAAAAACTGCTAAGTCTATCCTGAATGTCCCCACCATGAAATCGCATCCTGATTGGCAGCTACAGCTCACCAGAGGCCTTTGAGAAAGCACTGACTGATCTACGTGGTGAGCAAGGCCCTTTAGTCAGCATCCCCTTACCTCATTTTCATGATAGCCTTAAGATGTGGGTGTCAGTTTTGCTGTTTACAGATGAAAAAACTGAGACTCAGAGAAGTCATCTGCCTAAGAGCCTATAGCTGGTAATAATAACAGCTAACACTTGCGTTTTTACTATGTGCCAGACATTTTCCAGAGGTTTTATGTGAATAAACTAATTTAATCCTCACAAAAGCCATATGAAGTAGGGGCCAAGTAGGGGCCATTATGATCCCCATGGTATAGACAAAGAAACAGAAGCACAGAGAAGTTAAGTGACTTGCCCAAGGGCACACAGCTAATAACTAGCAAGCTATTTGGGAGCCAGGTGGCCATGCTGTCAACTACAGATGGAGTTTGAACCAGGGACTGACTCCAATGCCCACCCTCTTTCTGTCCTATGATAACCCTATGTATTTTTGTCCCCCAACAACTTACCTGCCGGCTGTGTCCTGGGCTGGGTATGCTTGAAGGACTGGATTGTGACAAAGCTAGGCTGCTATTTTTCCCAACCTGAAAGACACCAGTGAAGCCCCCACTCAGCCACACACGCTGGCTGGGGAAAGACCACCGACACTATGTGTCACTAGGGGAAAGGGGGAGGGCTGCGTCATAACGTGCCTCATTCCCTCATGTCGATTCGGAACTGGTGTTTCCATCTTAAAGGCAGAGAAAATGAGACTGTTTCAGAGGGAGCCTCGAGAATGCTTCCCTCCTTCCCAGAGGAAAAGCGGAATAGTGGTGAACTCCTAATTCTGCTCCCCAGATGGACAGACAGCACGTTTCAGGGATGAAGATGAAGGCATCTGGTTGAAGCCTGGCCCCTCCTGGGAGCACTTAATTTGGCAGAGGCCCATCTTTGCCACCCGTGGCTGAGGGGTCACACAAGCTCAGCCACTTCTGGTCCTCAGTTCCCCTCAGTCCCAGACCTGTTTTGTTTCTAGCCCACACTCCCTTGGACCAACTGCAGATAGAATGCCTGGGTCTTTTTCTGGCTCAGTTTTCCCAGCCAGGAGACACAGCACACACACTGCTGTTCCTCAGAAAAACAGTAGGACGTCGCTGGGCTTCCCCTTCAAGTGCAGGGGAGGGCAGGGCGCTGTGCCTGAGCCGGGAGCCGACGCCAGGCGCTACCCCCCGTCCCTGTCTTGTCTGCAAAGGCAGCTCTTGCCTTTGGCCTATGAACTTGCCTTTGCATAAAGACATTTGTCTTATATTCACAGTTTTGTTTTTTGTTCAATTTAATACCTCAGTGGCAAATTCTGGCCTTACACCTACCAGATACAATTAAATGGGTCCCCAAGTTGTCCCCAAAGCATAGGTTCATTTTGGATTTCTCAGCCTCATCCTCTGCCTCTCCCCATCTCCTAAGAGAATCAACACAGATCCCAACGGCCTTCGCCTTTACCCAGCACTTGAAATCACTGGTGGTGACCCTGGTCAAAGCCTTTTCTTAATGGCCTGGTAACAAGCACTGAGGTATCACCGGTATTAGAGTCAGTTTTGACTAGACCCAAGGCAGCCTTAAATGTGTCAGTATTTTTGATTCCCCTCCTGATGAACGCTCTCTGGTGGAGGCTTGTCTGGGTCTTTTTACCACCAGTTCGGCTATTTCACAGTGTTTACTAAGCATTTCATATGGTCCTACCAGAGGATCCACAGAGCAACATTTTACTAATACAGAGGCTCCCCATTAATAGCAAGGAGGCTGAGAACCCAGACTCCAGAGCCAAACTGCCTGGTTTAAATCCCAGCCCTACTATTTACTTGCTTGGTGACTGTGGGTACCTTGCTTAACCTTCCTGTGCCTTGGTTTACTCATTTGTAAAATGGGGATCATAACAGGTAGTTATTAAATGAGTTAATATATGTAAAGTGCTCGGAACAGAGCCCATCACTAAAGCATTAGCTGTTAGAACTTTACCTAAAATGAGTGAGATATCATAACCTTGTTGTTCAAGGTGTGGCCTGCAAACCAGTGCGCCTATTAGAAATGCAGGCTCACAGGTCTCGTCCACCCCAGGCCTGCTGACTCAGAATCTGCATTTCCACACGACCTCCAGGTGGTTCGTGTGCACATTCAAGTCTGCGAAGTCCCGGCTCTGCCCCCTATCCTGAGACCTGGAGGTGACACCAACCGGCAGTTTAGTCTCCAGGTAGGGCCCTGTGGGTGCTGGCCCCCTCCCCCACACCCCTGGAACTGGAGAGTCAGAATGGTGCCCAGGCTCTAGTCAGAGGACCTGCGCCTCCCCCTCCTCTCACCTTGGCCTTGATTTGCAGCTTGTCTGGCCCTTGAGTTCCAAACTTGCTGTTTTTCATGTGTTTACTTGTGATTTGTGAATCTCCCTCAGGAGGTGCTCTTCGTGAGATTTTAACAAGTGTCATAAACAGTGACAAAACATTAAAACATCTTTTAACAACTGCCTCCCATCTCTCCAAAGTTCTCATCCCTACAAGGCCTGGGCTTAGGGTGTGGCCCACTGAATTCTGTGGCTGTGAACCTCGGGCTGCTGCTATGGTCTCGGACACTCTGCCCTCAGGGGTGTGGACTCCTGGGTAGGCCTGCTGGCCCTCCTGCCCCTTCTGCCCCTTGGCTCCCAGAGACCCCCAGGCCAGGCCCTCCCACCTCTGCTCTCCTGTGTGTGCCCAAATGGCACTAGAGTCTGGGGTGGGGGTGGCAGTGGGCTTTCCTAAGTAGCTTCCCCAGCTTGAAGAGAAACGATGGTCTTGGGGATGAGAACAGAGCTTGAAGGGAAGACACAGGTGTTCTTTCTGGGTGGCAGCACGTTTTCCCAGCTTCCTAACCACACACACTCTTATTTGTACAGTGGCATCGAACACTTCTTTGCCAGCTGGTGTGAGCTGCAGAATTCCTTTAGGAAGGAAGGAGTTAGATTAGGAGGCAGTGGGGGTTGAGGCAGCCTGGTAAAGTGAGCCACAGTCACCTGGGAGCCAGGACACACAGGTTACCACTCCCCAGGTGGGATCCCTGGTCATCATGTAACCTGCCTGGGCCTCGGGCCCTTCCTAAGGGATCAGATCAAACTTCTTAGCAATGGAACTCTTTAATGAAATCATCCTCAGAACCTCAAGACATAAAATAGAATGGAGTGGGGAGCTCAGAATCTCTCTGTGCCTCAGTTTACTCATCTGTAAAATGGTGATAATCATACCAACCACAGTGGGGTTGTGAGGACTAAATGAGCTAATAGTTGTAATGTGCTTAGAACACTGCCTAGTGCGTAGTGAGAGTTGCCTAAAGTATTTGTTAAACTGCTCTCAAAGCAGAGGGTGAAAATGGCCTACGGGGAAAACAAAAAAAGGAGCCACGCTTGCGTTACCTGTCTGAGCCGCCTGGCTAAGCAGGGGCGCTGCCCAGCTCCCCCTACCCCCCACAGCCAATGAAGGCAGTGCCAGGAGGTCCCTTACCTGCCGAGAGGAGGTGCTGTTAACTGGATCGGGCACCGGTGCAAGAAGGCCGGGCGGGTTCTTTTTGTGAACGCTATTCATACCAGGCATTTTAGTGATTTTACAGGCTTTGCTACTAGAACTCGAGTTCTTACGCTTTTTTCCTTCTGATTTGTCAAAAGAGAGGGGCAGAGAAGACACAGCATTGTGTGAGGCCAGAGAGAGGTCCCCTGCGTGGAGCGCAAGGGAGGGCACAGAGAGGGGACAGGAGTCACTGCTGCTGCCCACTGCGCCCACCTGTCTCACTGTGTCCGCCGGGCCACCAGGCAGCGGGGTCCGTCCTGAGGGCTCCAGTTTGGCACTGAGTGGGCTCACCCCATTGTTTGAGTTGTGCACAGACAGACTGTTATAGGGAGGGGCCGCCTGATAGGAGTTCAGAGCGCAAGTGGCATTCAAGACACAGTTCTTTTTGTGGGGCCCTGGCAGTGGAGACGAGAGGGAAGTCTGCAAGGACAAGGAGGAGGAGGGGGAGGAGGAGGAGGTCGAAGGCTGCGGCTTCCTCTTTTTGTTACTTGGAGACTCGCCACTGCGGGCAGACAGGTCTTTGACTTTTGAGGATTTGCTGGTTTTGGTTTTGGATGGCTTGTGGGATGGGGAAGGGATGACAGCTGGTATCGGGGACACGGCAGATGGGGCCTTGAAGGTTGAGTCCATGATGCTGAGGGTTGCGGCCACATGAGGGAAAGCTGTGGTGTGGGACATGAGGGCGCTCGGGTCCGGCGATGTCACAAAAGCTGCGTTTGAGAGCATGGCTGATGTCATTATGTAAGAAGACGTGAGTCTCGAGCTGATGGGAGCTGAAGGAAGATACACAGCACTGGGGTTGCTGAAAGGCTGCAAAACGGATGCTGGAACAGGGGTGGAGATGTGGGCTGCTGGCGAGGGCATGGGGCTATCTGCCGCAGGAGGGATCTTCCTAAACATGAGAGAAGAGTGAAAGAGACACAGTGAGACGTTGGGTTGGCATCGCTCGGGAGGCTCAGGGCTACAGAGAACACCCCGGCAGAACCACACTATGGAGAATGAAGCCTTGAAGGATGGTGAACTCTGAAGTATGGCCCTTCCTCATGGCACCCCCCCACTGCCACATCCAGCAACCTATTTTTAATCACTCGCAGGTTTTCAGATGCTTTTCTCCATGCTTGGCTACTGGAGAATGGCTGATTTTGTTTGATGAATAAAAGGCGGTGTTATTTAGAATATAAATTTCCCCAGCAGTATTCCCCTCTCTCTCTCTCTCTCTCTCTCTTTTGGCAGTGGTGAAGGTGGTTTTTAATGAGAAGTTGTCGGTCCTGGTTTGAAGTAAGAAACGTGAACACAGGGCTTGGCTACCTGGACACGTGGGCCAGAGCATCCCCCTGCAGCCTCTGCCCCGGGACGCGCAGGGCTTCCCACCCTACTCCTGGCTGGAGGCAGCCTGGGATGCAGCCCTCTCCTCACAGGTGGCTCCCCCCTGCGCTTGCTGTCTGCAGCCTCTGGAGTGCTCTGTAGAGAGGCATTTCCATGTTAGCTCATGACTGTTGGCTCCTGGTGGCCCAGCCACGGAGGGTCAGAGGCTTGGGAAATGATGATGTCAAGGTATCCATTCCCAGGACTGATTTTATTTTTTTTTCCCTATTTATCCCACCCTACCTTGGCTCTCTCTCAGAGAAGCTATAACAGGGTTGTGGCTGCCCTTCAGCTGGTCTTTCTGTCCCTGTGATAGGAAAAGGTGAGAGTGTGGGGACCCTCATGTGTCTAGAGAAGGGGATCAGTAATTTCTAGTTCATTCTGAAGATAAACGCAGTATATGGGCAGGAGGAATCCGGGTGGGGCAGGGGAAAGCCACTATTTCCTCCTTTGGTCTTCCTGGAACTTGGGCAGTACCTAAGAACAAACTCCCCAGAGCCAAGGCCAGCAACAGGCAGCGGGTCACCCTGGGGGCCTCTCTGAAAACTGTCTTTTGACTTGTGCTGGAAACAGCTCCCATTTCCAGTCTGCTGCCTGGGTCAATGCTGCGCCCACCCCTGGGACAGGGAGGAGGGCCAGCGGCCATGGGGTCACCATTTGTTCCTGACTTTGCAGGAAAGGATACTGACCTCAAGAACCAAGTGAATGTTTTCAAGCTGGTTCTTTCCTATTTCTCACCTTGCTCCCCAGCCCCGTTTCCCCTGGAAATCATTTTCAGTGTAGCTGGGTCTCACCAGCAATTAGGAACTAGCTTTCCTTTTCTGAAAGCTGCACTTGAAGGTGGGCAGGCCTGAGGCCTGCGCCCCAGCAGGCTTGATACATGGTGTGAGACAGGGACTCACATAGTCCCTTCCCTTCTCTGGAGGCCACCCTGCCAAGCTGCAGCACCAGGACCAGGTGCCAGAGAACTCTGGAAAGAGGCCCCGCTAAGAAGCAAATGCCTCTCCTAGCATTGCTCTCTCTGAAGATCCTGCTTTCTGCCTGCACTTTGGTGGAGCCTGTGGCTTCCATCTTTAGGGTGGAATCCAGAGGAATCCTTGGATACAGAAGCACAGTGTCCTTAAAAATGTTATACCAAGGAGATCAAATATAAGAAAAATGTTGCCAAACCCACAGCAGCCATGATGGCATTTGAGAATTTACTTTCTCTCAAGTCTAAAGAATGTAAAAGATCCTGTCAGCACTAAACACAGTGCTCCATAAACCTTGTTGCAATGAATGAATGAGTGAATGAAAGGATGGATGAATGGGTAGGTGGGTGGGTGAGCAGGTGATTCTCAGCAGCAACATAACCACACTGCCAGGGACTATGCATGCTGGGTGAGGGCTCCTGTGTAATGAGACTGGGGAGGTCTACACACATCCTTAGAACTGTCTGGCACTGCACAACCCCTTCCTTACAGGGCTAGGGACATTCCATTGAGTGTGAGGCATTGGCAGACTTTCCTGCTGTCTTTGATGCCTGGCTGTGGTGCTATAGGCATCCCACTCAATATTTCTTGACTCTACTGTCCTTACCAGCTAAAGTATAGGTAGAAACACACATGGGCAGAGGTTTGGTGGTTACTTGTAATAAAAAGTTACTTACAAATATCAGATGGCTCATTTAGAGAGGGCCCCAGCAGTTCATCTTGAATGGGATCCACTTTTAATGTCCCAATTAATAATTTTCCCATTAAATAGTATAAATTTATGCTTCAACTTGTGCTGACAAGCAGAGTTGAAGTCCTCAGTCTTACTTGGCTGACACTCAGGATTGAGATGGGGCTATTTTCTGGCTATTTTCTTCCCTTTGTCTCCTCACTAATCATAAGCAGATAGCAGGGGAAGGAGGGGCAGGGGAGAAGCAGGGGGAGGGGCATGTGGCAGCTCACTGTCTCCGGGAGCCCCTCCCCCTATGCTAAACAGTTTGTGTTTTTCTTGGTGCCAAATGACAGTGGACATCAGCTTTGCTGGGCCGTGCCCCAGTGTAAGCTCTGCACACTGGCCTAGGGAAGTCCCGTACAAAAGCCCATAGATGCGAATAAATTACTGACAGTGCCCATCCTCCCGAGCCAGCTGGCGTGGAGATCCAGATGCTGACCTGGCTGAAAGAGAATACTGTGTTGGCGTCTCCTGATGCAGAGTTAAATGCTTGTTAAAGAAAAAAGAGTCTTGGCCGTTCCTTTTCTTCCTAATGTCTTCCACGCCCCCATCGGCTGCCATCCCTCCAGGTTCGGGCCCGTCGGGGCCTGGGGTTTGGGCAGCGAGGTTGAGAGGGCAGCGGGGTGCTACGCTCTCCAGAGTTGACACCCAGGCAGCCCCAATGTTGCTCAGGGACAGCAGATTGGTTAGGCAAGTCCTGAACAGGGGGGAGGGACCTGATGCCCTGTGGCTTGGGCTTCTGTGCCTGAGGAGGAAAGGAATATGGAGCTTGAGCTGACAGGACACCAGGGAGCGAAATACAGATCAACACATTCCTTCCACGTGTCCGGGATTTACCCTTCCACAACCCAGGAGAGCACAGAGCTGCAAGAATCACCAGGGCTGGCTGCCGTCTTGGGGGAACAAGGGCAGAAAGATAAATCACCAAATAACCAAGAATGCAGTAACCCCATAGGCAGCGCCAATTTGTTGCTGTTTTGAACGGGCACAAGTAGATATCGAGGGTGCCCTTTAGACACACTGGGCAGTTGCTTTAATGGGAAGAAACGATAAGCTTCTCTTGTGGCCCTTTCCTACTTTCTATTCAATGTCGACATTTAGTCCTACGTCCACTGTGAGAGCTCAGTGCACACTCAAGCCTCATTCAGGTCTGAAGCTCTTTGGGCATCATGGTGAATGGGGCTGAGGCACCAGAGCTGCCTAGGACAGAGGAGGAGACTTGGGAGAGGGGCAAGTTTTGATCTCTGTCTCCTCCATTTCTCAGGAATGTCTTCTTTGCCTCTTCTGGGCCTCACTGGGTGGGGGGTGGGGGTCTCAGCCGTTGGCCTTCCTGGATGATCGGGGGCCCAGACTTACATGCTCCACGATTCTAATGGATTGTGATATCTTGAGAGCTCACCTTTGTACGAGTGGGGATGGGGATACACAGTGGGCTGGCCTTACACTGGCAAGTGGCGATAAGGTAGCTCCTGATGTGCTTTGAGAGGGTCAAGGCCTGTTATTCCTTTACAAGAGAATTCTCCCAAATCAAGGTTTCCTCACTTTTGATGAATCCCCTATTAAAATGTAAGTACACTGGGAGGTGCTGGAGAATAAAGGGACCTTAGAGAAATGGAACATAAGTTGGAGTCTAGGGTAGAAAAAAGTAGAAGTAGAGGTGTGGAGGGGGCCTAGGCAGGTGGGAAGGGCCAAAGACAAACTTAACCAACTTCACAGCACTGCTCAGGATCTGTGTCCTGTTGGCAACTGTACGTATTTTTCCACAGGACAGAAAACACCTGGAAATTGGTCCATAACCACTGTGAAACCTTCAGCACTGATACTGTAGTATTAACATTATAAACAGAAGCATATTCTTAATATCCTTAGTTGCTCTCAGTAGTAATAAAAAGGCTCTTTAACATTGTTAAATAAACAAGATCTTATCTAACATCCTTCTCATTTAGTTTAGAAGACTACCAACATAAAAATAATCTCCAAAGAAGACAAAACATACAACACATCATACATGTTTCTAAAAAATTCAGGCAGACCATTACGAAGATCTGACATTTAGGAATTAATCACTAATCCTGATTTCAGAATCATTTTGTTCTAGGAAGACCCACCACTGACTTTTATTTAGAAAGTTGGGTTCAGATAATCGTGAGGCAGCTCTGATCTTATATTGCACAAAAACCGCTCACTTACTTCCACATCTGTGAGTTCAAGTGTTTTTCTACCATGGAGTTTAGTGCGAATCGAAAACGATCCCATCTTCTATCAAACACATAGTACCCTCGTCCCATGAGGCGACTCCCGAATGAGCAAAACTGTGAGGAAAAAACATTTTAATTTTGATTACAGGTTAATAAGCTAATATAAACCATACAGAGAAAAATAAAATTTGCATAAAAACACACAGGGGCACAATTTTACTCAAAATAAAGAAGCAAATAGTACCAAAGCCAAAAATATTTCTGTGGCTGCCATAGTTGGAGCTCTAGATTTTCTGCAGAGCCTCACATTATAACTCAACAATAGCTACATTCAATCTGCCGTGGCACTGAGGGCTACATTCTCTACTCCCGGGATTGAGCCAGCATTTTGGGTTAAAAAACAAACGACAACAACCAGCAGTGAGGGTGATTTTTCAGCACCATCTGTTCACCACATCATCCATCTTTTCAAGGAACTTGGTGGCTCCCTGCTTCTCAACGCAGTGATGGAAACTGCTTGTTCTGATGTCCCAGGTCACACCTTTCCTATCCAATGTCAACAGAGCCACTTCCCTTCCATGCCTCCTTTCCCCGGTACTGGCCTCATCTCCACCTCACACCGGCCCTTGCAGGCTGCCCTGGGACATGTCGTGTCTGCAGGCCTTCCTCATGCTCGTCCCTCGGCCTGCCGTCTCCTTCCCTCTTCTCTTTGTCGGTCCCAATCCTCCCCTCTCTGTGCCCCAGTCAAGATCCTCATCTCCAGTGTCCCTCCTCTGATTAATCTTCCCACTGTAAACTCCCATGGCGCACCCATATCACTTTTTACTACAGTTCACCTTGGAATCAGTATATGGCTGTTCTGTGTTATACACAACGATAACGCCCTTGTACCTGACTCAACTATCAATGTAGAGAGACTGGGGACCCCATTTTCTTCCTCTTCCTCTTCAGTATAAGGATAGTAGGGATTTGGGCTAAAGAATGGATTGGGGATACAAGGTCCTACAAAATGTTTAAAGCAAACCACCACATTTAAAGCATATGGCTGAAATGTGGGCATTCAGATGTTTAATAAACACCATGTGACTGTGATGTTAGGACAACTGGAAGGCCAGTAGACAAGAATACAAGAAGCAGCCTCTGAGAAGGTGACATTTGGCTGGTCTAGAGTGCAGGCAAGTCTGCAAATGACTCTATAACTCAAATGCAGCTTCTCCCCCTTCCGCCAGGCCTCCCAGCAGCTCCCTGGCCTACAGCCCAGACACGGTGCCGGACTGGCACTCATTCCACACACCCGTCCTGGAACCAGCCTTGGAACAGTTCTCAGGAGGAAAGGCAAGACCTTCTCTTTGTTCTGTTTCTGCTTGTGTTTAGGGAGGTTTTGCATTAAAATCTTGCCACTCATCAAATCTGGTACTGCTGATGAAAAACACTCTTCTGCACCTTCATATTAAGTGCTTACTGAGCAATCAAGAAAGCATACAAAGGAAATTCTCCAACGGGGAAGCTGGTCCCCAGCAGCACGTGGGAGCTGTTCCAGGTCTAGACATCATTTCTTCCTTCATCCCAATTGCTAAAGGCGTACTGAGCGAGTGTTCATTATCAAAAATGATTTAATGTGTCAATTGGCCCATGAGAGGAAGGATAAGCAAAGAAACAAATCCATGGCCTTTCCATTAAAATTGGCAAAACGTTAAGGGCACACAAATGCACCACGTCCAGAGTTTAGCTAATCCACTGCAGCCTGGCAGCTTGTCATTTGGACAAGTGTCTTGATGTACTCCAGCATCTGACCTTCTGGTAGAGCCTCGTATCTCTTTCAGACTTGGGACTGGAGGCACCTTTTTGTCTTCACTACCTATGTACCTGATTCCACACAGATGCAAGGCTAGATGGCCCCGAGAGGCTCCTGTTCCTAGATGGCGTATTATGCCCTCAGCAGAGCTGTAGATCCTTACTGCATTGGCCATGATGGCAGACCTCACCGGTTGCCAACCTTGCCAGCTGTCATCCACTCCCAGCTCTTGCTATCTTTTCCTTGCTAACAGAACCGCACTTTTGTTCTGATATCTGAGATGGAGCTGTAAACAGGGAAAGTGGGTCTCCTCCCAGAACCCTGGGATGTACCATGGCTGGTTTCATCCTGTGCCACTGCAATCCCTTCCTTCTCCACCATCAATCAGTCTAGGAATGGGCACGTGACCCATCTCTGGCCGATATAAGGGGAAGTCTGCTGGGCGATATAAGGGGCTTTCATTGGAAGATTTTCTTTCCTAACGTAAGACAGCATCTTGGAAGAAGACTTCTTTTCTGTTTGTCCCTTTCCATCCTGTGTAGAATGCCACTGGGTGAGAATGTGATACTGGAGCTGTGGCAGATGCATTGAGACCATGCATGAAAGGTGAATAGAGTTGCAGAGATTGTTGCTCCGCTTCATGACATCGTGGAGAAGCAGAACCAAGCTTGGAAGCACCTACCTCTAGACTTCTTGCTATGTGAGATAATTAAATGGCCTCAGTGCTTGTGCCATATGAGTTGAGTTTTCCAGTACTGGCAGTCAAAAGCATTCCTAATCGTCCCTGACTATTTCTGTTGGTGAGCCGTGGGTAACCATCATCCCCAGAAACAAGTGAATTTGGCTTTTATTCATCACACAGATAGAAGGAAGGAGGGACTTACTCTATCTTGATGCAGGATTGATTTTGCTTACACAGTCCCTGAGATCTACAGATAGTCAAAACTAACCTGCAGGGCTCAAGCTGGCACCATAGTAAACCGCCATGGGGTCGCATGTTCCAGGCCCCCTGCGTTGGGCTCTGTGATGTTAGCACCAGGTGTTCCCTTCTCAAGTGCTCGTGTGGCAAACACGAACAAGCCTCCAGCTGATGCCTCCTACTTCTCCCTTCAGTTTCAATGACCTTCTGAGTTGTTAAAGTGGACTCACTCAAGGATTTGGAACAAAGGTGCCCTTTCTGTTAACTGGCAATCGTACTGACATGAAATGCTTTCTCTTTCCCTCTGTAACACACACACACACACTCACACACACATTCAGTTCTGGTGCCATATGGTCACACTTACTAATAACAATAAAACTTAGAATCAACAGGGGAGAACCCCAGCAGGGGCTGGCACCTGACACACTGCTGAGACAGACGGTTTCTAGAGCAGGTGGGCCAGGCTAACTCCGTCAGATCTTTTTTTGGCAGCTGGCTGGGACAGGGAACCGAACCCTTAGACCTTAGTGTTACAGGGCTGCATGCTAACCAACTGAGCTACCTGGCCAGCCCTGGACATCAGAGGCTCCATATTAGATGGGCCAGGCCAGAAGGTCAGCTCCCAAGTGCACTTATATAAACACCATTTCTCAAGCATTCTCGCTTCTGGGTGGACCACAAATACTCAGGATTATAATTAGCTGGGAGTGCTTTCCCTTCCTCCTGTGACATTCAAGGGTCTTTCTAAGGCAATCATTCCACCTTAGGCTACTGATGGCCTTTCCTTAGGAATGTGTGCCTCTGGCATGGCCACCTAAGTGCCTGCAGAGCACAGGGGAAGACGCATGGAAGGGAATGGAGGGGCCTACCGCGAGAGGCCTGGGGTGGTGCGTGGAGAACTGACAGTCTAACTTCTCGGATTCGTCGGCTCCGTCCATCTCCCCTTCATCACTGGACAGCCGGCTGGCGAGGTCCCCTCCAACTGGGGGAAGAGGGGGCTCTGGAGTGTAGCCGCTGTGATTTGAAGATGCGCTGCTGCTTATGCTATTTGCAGATGATGGTCTAAGGGCAAGGGGGGAGAACAAACAGAATCAACCTTTTGGAGCTAACAAGTTGCACCCGGTTTAATGGCACTCAGAAAGCAGCTGATTAGCCTTGCCAATACGTCAGTAGGGGCAGGTCGACGGCAGCTTTGTACAAGGGAAAAAATGAAGGCTGAAGGGTTAGCAGTGACCAGGTCTCTATAGTGACCCGGTGGAGTTGGGGTCTTTCCTGCTTGCCGCCTCTGGGGCAGAACATAGGAATGAGGGAAAAACCCAACAGTGAAAGCAGGGTGTAAAATACAGGAATGGGACAGAGAGTAAATTTAACCTAAAGCGAGTCTTCTAAGAATTCAGTTATAACTATTTGTATTTGCCACATAGGTGCTTCCCTTTGAAAGTGGAACCTGACAGGAAGGTAAACCAGGTAAACAAGATCAGACCAATCAACAAAATATCAGTGATTGAAGAAACACAGTACTTTACTACTAAACTATGACTTTATGAAATTGTTATTATACTGGCATGAAAAAAGGTTTTGTCCCAGTGATGGGCCACTAGTCCCTTACCCCACAGCCATGCCTGTTTCTTAACGCTGAGCCATGTGTAGTTTCAATGTATCTTCCGAGGATGAGTTGTTCAATTTAATTTTTGACAAGCCACTTTACCCACTGCCTGGCATGACTGGCTCATAGTAGGTGTTGAAGAGATATTTTTCTCAATGAAGAAATGGATGAATTCCATGTGTATAAAACGATACGACAGATGCCATCTCAATTATGGCTAAGCTTATAAAAAAAGCAATGTCACAATAAGAGGTAGCATGACATGCTTCCTAAGCAGTAAAAAACAAAACCAGGCAAAACCAAAAACAAACACATCTGCATTCGTAGAAGAGTAGAAGAGGAATAGTCACAGTTAATTGTTAGTAGTTTTTACTATTTCTCTACTTTCATCAAGTGCTTGACCAGGGATAGGTGGCAAAGATAGGGAGGAAAAAGAAGTTTTGTAGAAAAAAAAAATCAAGATTTAAAAAACAATTGCTTTTCTGCTTTCTGCTTTGAAAGCTGCCCTGTTACATCACATAAGCAGCACTGCGGATTTGTTGCCCTTCTCTCCATTTTCACTCTGGATTCTTTGTTGCATTGAGATACTTTTAGGTCTAAAATACCTGAATTCAAACCAGATCCCAAAAGTACAGTTACTTTAAAACAAAGCCACAAGCGTGGAAACAACCCAAATGATCATCAACAGATGAATGAATAAACAAAATGTGGTACATCCCGCAATGGAATATTATTCAAGCCTTAACAAGGAATGACATTCTAATGTATGCTACAATATGGATGACCCTTGAAGGCACCATGCTAGATGAAATAAGCGAGACACAAAGGACAAATATTGTATGATGGGGTACTTAGATGAGGTACTCAGACAGAAAACAGAACAGTGGTTATCAGGAGCTGGGGATACAGAGTTTCAACTGGAGATAATGAAAAAGCTCTGGACGCTGATGGTGGTATGGTTGTGCAACATTGTGAATGTACTTAATGCCACTAAGTTGTATGCTTAATAATGGCTAAAATGGCAAATTTAATGTTTTTTTTTTTTTTTTTTTTTTTTTTTTTTTTTTTTTTTTTTTT
>NW_007726131.1:920853-925558 GCF_000696425.1 Galeopterus variegatus | reverse complement strand
TTCCTTTTCTTTTTTTTTTTTTTTTTTTGTCTTTTGTCTTTTTCCGTGTCCGGCAACGGATCGCAACCCTCAGAGTTGCCCCCGTACCGGACCGGGGACCGGCAACGGGATTGCAACCCTCGGTGTTGCTCCCACGCCTCGCTCAGCCAGTGAGCGGGAACCGGTCTGTATGTGGGATCCGAACCCTCGGGCGGGAGCGCCGCCACGCTTCCCAAGCGGCGCACTTATCCAGTGCGCCACCGGGCCAGCCCAAATTTAATGTTATGTATATTTTACTATTAAAACACAGGAAAACAAGGCCACAGGTAGTTTTTCAATATTACTAAAGAAATTTGTTGGGATGATAATTTATTATTGACTATCACCTTCCCATACATTAAAAAAAAAAAGATGCCATTTATTCTGCCTGTTAGAAGTCTATAGTCCAAAGAACACATCTCCCAAAGCTTTCCTCAATACCTATTCTTCTGTATCAAGAGGGGAAATAGTGCTGTTGCCTGCTTATAGCTGAAGACCCCAACAGTAAAATAATTTAGATGATGCTGAAACATATTAAGAAAGAAAACAGCATCCATAATTCTGCTATCCAAGATCAAATGCTATTAGCATTTTGATTTATATCCTTCCAGACTTCTTTACTATGCATACACATGGACATGCATTATTTTTGTGTGTGTGTGTGTGTGGGGGGTGGGCAGCTGGCCAGTATAGGAATCCAAACCCTTGACCTTGGTGTTATCAGCACCACACTCTATCAAGTGAGCTAACTGGCGAGAACCTGGACATGCATTTTTAAGCAAAAACTGGATCATACTGTATTTACTATTTAGAGACTTTTTAAAAAACCTAGTGATGTTGTAAAAATCTTTCCATGTATAGAACTATACCATTTAAAATATTCCCTAGTAATCTATAGTACGGATATATCATAACTTACTTAACTAATCTATCAATGAATATTTCAGTAGCTTCCAAACTTTTTAGTAGGCTCTTTTTTGGAGTCGTCCTCATCATGCTAGGACCTCCCTGTTCTGCAGGAGATAAAAACTGAGCTGGATTTTCTTAAGTAAGATAATAGTATCACGGTTATATTGGAAATTATATTTACTTTTTAAGGATGTATCCAGAAGTCTTTAGAAGTGAAATGCCATGATATTTGCAATTTACTTCAAAATATATCATCAAAAATGTAGACAAAGCAAATATAATTGCAAAATATTAATATAACAACTGTTAAAACTAGGTATATGGGTGTTATTATACTATTCTCTACTTTTCTGTACATGGGAAAAATTTCATAACAAAAAGCAAAAAGCAAAAAGCAAAAGTTAGTAGTACAGGTATATGTAAAGTTGCAAAAGAACTTCCTTTTTTTTTGGTATTTCTATTTTTTCCAGCTTTATTGAGATATGTTATATACTATATTTTATATACTATATAAGTAAAATCATAAATATTTAAGGTGTACAATGTGATGACTGGATATATGTATATATTGTGAAATGATTACCACAATCAAGTTAGTAAACATATCCACAACTTCACATAGTTATCATGTTATATTCATTGTGAGAACACGTAAGATCTACTCTCTTAGCAAATTTAAGTATACAATACAGTATTATTAACTGTAGTCACCATGCTGTATATTAGATCCCCAGAACTTTCATCTGATCACTGAAAGTTGCCTAACATCTCTCCATTTCCCTCCCTCAGCCCCTGACAACCAGCACTGGATTCTCCGTTTCTATGAGTTTGACTTTTTTAGATTTCACTTATATGTGGAATCATATAGTACTTGTCTTTCTCTGACTTATTTCACATATCATAATGCCCTCACAGTTCATCTATGTTGTCAAAAACAGCAGGATTTCCTTCTTTTTTTATGGCTGAATAATATTCCATTGTATGTATATAACACATTGCCTTTATCTAGTCATCAGTCAACAGACACTTAGGTTGTTTCCATGTCTTTTTTTCTTTTTACTATATCTATCATCATACAATGTAATCATTTCTTGTGGCCCTTTACCAATTTCTCACTAACGCCCTTCCCCCTTCTCTTTTCCCACCTTTGGTGGCCTCAGTGTTTCCATATCTTGGCTCTAGTAAATAATGCTGCAGTGAACATGGAACTGTGCAGAACGTCCTGTTAGACAGGGCAGATGGATCAACACATGTATCTCTCTCCCTCTCAAAATGCTACTAAAATGATAGTAAAGGGATCAAAAAAGCATTAGCTCTAAAGAACAAAGAGATCAGCAGAGCTATATAGATAGTTATTATGATGACTTCCCAACATCTATTTAACCCCTAAACCAATAATAGGAATCTCTTTCATCTTGTTTGCTAATGACTGGTTTAGAAAAAGGGATGAGAAATAAAAGAAAATTTATTTTTTGAGTGGGGGGCCTTTTGGAAAGATTTTTCTCACTTTTAAAAAGAGACACAAGGGCCGGCTCGTGGCTCACTCGGGAGAGTGCGGTGCTGATAACACCAAGGCCCCGGGTTCGGATCCCACATAGGGATGGCCAGTTCGCTCACTGGCTGAGCGTGGTGCTGACAACACCAAGTCAAGGGTTAAGATCCCCTTACCGGTCATCTTTTGAAAAAAAAAAAAAATTGTGGTAAAATGTATATACCATAAAATTTGCTAGTTTAACCATTTTTAAGTATACAATTTAGTGGTATTAAATGCATTCACATTGTTGTGCAATCATCACCATTATCCATCTCCAGAATATTTTTCATCTTCTGGAACTGAAATTCTGTACCCGTTAAACAATAACTACCTATTCTCCCCTACCCCAGCCCCTGGCAACCATCGTTCAACTTTCTTAAAAAAAAAAAAAAAAAAAAAAAAAAAAAAAAAAAAAATAAAAAGAGACACAAGGTGGGGGATGTTGATAGAGGGGGAGGCTATGTACATGTAGGGGCAGGAAGTATATGGGAAGTCTGTGTACCTTCCGCTCAATTTTGCTGGGAACCTAAAATGGCTCTAAAACAGAGTCTATTAAGGACAGGAAAAAAGAGGGATACAAGGAAAAGGTGATCCCCAACTTCATCTGAACCTTGTTATATCCGGATGTTCGTGGAATTGGGGGAGCCATCTTGCTATAGGATTTTGAGGATGAAGCCACAAGACTGAAAGGGTGGAATAAAAGGACAGCAAAGGGTAGCCAATCTCTGATCTTTGGGGACTGATGCTCCTTCACCTCTGGACTTCTTGTCACATGCGATAAGAAATTTCATAATTATTTAAGCATATGGTAGTCTAGGTTTTCTGCTACTAGTACCTGAAACTTCCTAACTGATACAAGCATGAACAAGAGGTTTTAACCTATTTTTAGAAGACAGAATATAGCTGGAGAACTGTTAACTGATGGGAAAGGAGGTGACCTACCACAGAACCTCTAAGAAGCCAGGCAACTGGACCTACCAAGAGCTGCAAAAGTCATGGGTGAGGTGAGGACTAAATACAGTGGGTTGAAAGTCTAAATACATAGGAGGTGGACCTACAGGTCATTTCTACCACCTCACACAACCAAATGACTCATTATTGTTTCTGCCAGGTCACCTTTCTCCCCACCCTGTCAACTTTCTAACAAGAGAACAAAGGTCTGCTCTCCAGAGAAATGGATTAGACTCTAGACACAGGGCCATCAGGCTCAGCAGAGGGTAGAGTGAGCACAAGACCGGACAGAGCGTAACTGTGGTCTATCCCTATGCAGGGCTCTCAGAATGCCTACTGCCAGGCACATCCCCAGGCAAAATTCTTTCCTTGAGAAGCCAGCCCCAGAGATGAGGTTTCCAGATCTCACCTTTGGAAATCCTCAAACAAAAGGCTGATTGGTGCCTAGATGTCCTTTTGGTCGATAGTCCCACACATATGTGACTTCCAATCAGCCTGTTAGAGCCTCTCTTCCAAATGTGATTGGTAGGAATCACCCAAGATTCCTGGAGCATCTCCATCATGAGACTGACCAACCAAACATCAAAGACATGAACACACAAATGAAACAAACCTGGAGGAAATGAAAATAATCAAGGAAAGAGGAAACACTAAAAAACCTATCTTCAAAGATATCAGGAGGATACTACCTCTGAAAAATGACGGTATCTTGTAGGATATAACAATAAACAATCAGATAAAAAGAACCAGATCCTAAAAATAAAAAAGGTATCATAGATTGATTATATAATATACATTTTTGAAGGTAAAGTAAAATAAAATCTTTTAGAGAGTAGAACAAGGAGATTAAGAGGCAAGAGAAAAAAAGAGGTAAGAGAATTAGAAGATCAGAGCAAAAGGTCCAACATCCAACTAATATGAAATCAAGAAAGACAGAATAAAGACAACAGTGGGGAGAAAATTATCCAACACGTAACACAGGAACATATCACAGAACAGAACAGGAATTTCCAGATTGAAGAGGTCTACTATGTGCCCAGTACAATGAAGGAGAAAAGAACTACATCAAGGATGATCCCTGTGAACTTTGAGAGCCCCAGGCTTCAGAAATAAAAGCTGGTCATGTGCAAGGAAATGGTAATCGGAATGATATCTGACTACTTGATAAAAACTTTCGATGTTAGAAGTCAATGGAAAAGTGTCTTCAAAATTCTGTAGGGAAATAATTTTCTTTCTTTTTTTTTTTTTTTTTTGTCTTTTTTCTGTGTCCGGCAACGGATCGCAACCCTCAGT
>NW_007726131.1:797388-920662 GCF_000696425.1 Galeopterus variegatus | reverse complement strand
GCCCGTCAACGGGCCCGCAACCCTCGGTGCTGCTCCCATGCCTCGCTCAGCCAGTGAGCGGGAACCGGTCTGTATGTGGGATCCGAACCCTTGGGCGGGAGCGCCGCCGCGCTTCCCAAGCGGCGCACTATCCAGTGCGCCACCGGGCCGGCCCGGGAAATAATTTTCAATCCAGTTATATACTCTGAGAGATTATCAATTAAGTGTGAGGGTAGAATAAAACATTTTAAGGTATGCAGGGATTCTAAAAATTGACCTCCCATGCATCTTTCTTAATGCATGAGGTACTCCATCAAAGTAAAGGTGCAAACTAAGAAAGAGGAAGGTAACAGGACCCAGCAGACAGGTGTGCTAACACAGACAGGATGAAGAGATGCTCCCGGATGGCAGGAACGACTATATTTCATTATAAGTCTTCTAGTACTATTTGATTTTTGAATTATGCACCTATATTACTTTGATTAAAAAAATGAAGTTTGTTTAAGAAAAAAAAAATGGTTGAAGCACTCAGTAAGTTATAGTTGCCAGATAAAAGGGGAGAAGAGATGAGCGGAGGAGGTTCCTGGGGAGTAAAGCTGAGCGTGGAAACTTCTCTATCCCAGAACCGGCTCTGAGAGCACAGAGACAATCAGGAACGTATGATGAAGGACACACGTGTGTACATGCATGCTGGGAAGAAGGAGCTCTGAATCCTTTCCTTTTTAGGCTCATTTCAGGTGGTGGATGCTTTTGGGACCTCCCAGCTCTGACTGCTGTACTCCAGGCTGGAACATGGTGGGAAGGAGTTCACTGGAACCTGCCCGTCTCAGAAAACACAAGGCTTTGGCGAGGAGGGATGGGAAATGGGACAACTAGTCACGAGAAAGTGTGGACAAGGTCCCTCAAGTTTGTTTAGTTGCCATCCACTCTTTCCCCCTGGCCCATCTCCTCTCCGTTTGCCAGTCTGGTCTAAAGACGAACTATATGATGATGGGTCCCTGTCCAGTCCCACACTTAGAGGAAGTCCCACCCATCCGTTGCAGAAGCATAGTCTGCCTGAGTGCTTTGGGGAAGAGAGTGGAAGGTGACTGACCTTAACTTAGTCCTCACTATGCGCCAGGCATGTTACTTACACTTTCTCATCCCAGCTACCCACTGCCTGGGGTGAGTGAAACTATCATCTACCTTTCTGAGGTGAGGAAATTGGTGGCAAAGCTAACAAGAAACGAGGCTTTTTTTGCACCTGTCTGCTTGACTTCAAAGCCCCCCAGATTGAGAAATGGATGTAGAAAAAGCACAGGGACAAACAAATAAAGGAGAGAAATGGCTTGCATTTTGTCAATAACTGAAGCTGCTTTCACTGGAGACTCATCCCTGCCCTTTTCGGGACCTAATAGGACCTTCTGCCTCTCTCCCCACTGCCCTATCAGTGTAAGATTCATTAGATTTTGCCACATTCTACTTTAGACTTGATGTGTGAGCGCCCATGAGGTAGAGGGGAATGTATCTGGATCTTGCTGGCACTGGCTTTCAGAGCCTGCCTGCCCTGCCTCCCTGAGGGCACAGCCTGTCCTGTCACAGCCAGGTTGACCCCCTGCCTCCTCCCTCCTTTCCAACAGAGACCTGAAGGGTTTGGCTGGGCTACCTATCCACAGCCCTTGGGCTCTTTGGAGCAAGCAATCTGTTCCCTTAGAGTTGGGGGCAAAGAAACAGAGCATGCAGGTGTGTTACTCAAGGGCCTTCAGGTTGGGGACAGAGGCTTGGAGGGTGGGTATATGGAAATCAGGTAGCACCAAAGTCTTCATGTACTCACACTGCTTTCCATTGAATGCCACCACCACTTATTAGCAGCCACCATTAATTGAGTGTCTATTATGTATTTGGCACTTAATCACTTAACTCTTATTAGCTCCATTTTACAGATAAGCAATCTGAGGCTAGAGAAGCTAAGAACCATGACCAAGCTTATCTAGTTAGCACAGAGTTGAGATTTCCACTTCAAATCCTGTTCTAACCTTTCTTATTAAACTTTAATTTTTCTAATTCTACGCCCAAGTTCCTTTTTTAGCAATCCTTGACAAGAATGGGTTGCAATTCAAGAATATGAGAACTAAAATATTTTCAAGGTTACCAAAAAATTATGTACGAAATAAATTCACAGATGTTAGCATTTCCTACAAAGGGAATTCACAATAGGGAAGGGATTATGGTAATTCTATTCATGTGTGATAGTGTTTAATTTTTTTCCCAATTACAGGTAATTAGTGTAGATGAAGTATCTATCATATATATCATTAATATAAGTAAATATACGTTT
Source organism: Galeopterus variegatus (assembly GCF_000696425.1). Classification (NCBI taxonomy): domain Eukaryota; kingdom Metazoa; phylum Chordata; class Mammalia; order Dermoptera; family Cynocephalidae; genus Galeopterus; species Galeopterus variegatus. The sequence continues at coordinate 918,366 of NW_007726131.1, read as the reverse complement.
TTGTAAGTTTTGTGTGATTACAACATTAAACTCTGTGCTTTTTCAATCTTTGACTGCATGGATCTCATCCTAACCTAAAATAAGTGCAAAAAGACATTCTTCTGTATTAACTTTGGAAGAGAGTTCTGGTGCCTATCGCAGCCTTGAATGTGATTCTGTTACCAAACTTTGTACGTTCTCCCTTGCCTCCCAACCTGCCTTTCCAAAAAACATTCCTTTTGCTGATTAACCCAACCCTCCCTTCTGCTTCCCTAAGAGAACATAAACACCTGGCATTTCTTTAGAGATGAACATTCCCCTGAAAATTAAACCAAAAAGGAAGAGAACAGAGAAGATCTTTAAGGCTCCACTGCCTGTTTTATTTTTCAACGGCTGCTCTCTTGTTTCTCTGTTAAGCCGTGTACCACCGCTTGGGTGAGAAGTGTCTTCACCAGTCAAAAATCGATGGAGAGACGTATAATAAAATGGGTTCCCTCGAGTCCTTGGGGAATCCAAGGCAGTCACGTGAAGGGTCTGGGGGACAATGGTTCTGGGTACGTGTGTGTTGAGAAGAGGGCTGAGCTCGCTTCAGGTGGAGGCAAGTCTGCTTTCATAGTGGGTACCATGTAAAGTTGTGTTGGAATGAAAATGTTCAGCAGCTACAAAGAAGTTTGAAAGCTGCTGTGTATAGAATTGAAGCCCCTCTCAGAAGTTTGGAATAGAATTGTCTCCATTCTAAAAGAAGGGTAATATTCTTAACCAACAGCCAGCATTACAGTGAGAAGTAATTATAAGGTGATCTTGCAAAGTGAGGAGTGGCATGTCAACAATGGCAATGACACGACAATGGTTATGGCGATGGGAATGTGTAGGGTGGCAATTCCATCTGACTGCATCCCCTGAATGCCTGAGGCCAAGCTCAGCCATAACCACAGAAGGACTCTGGCTGTCAAACTGGGTCAGACGTGCACCAAAGGGAAGGACATGAGGGTGAGAACCTGGTAGAGGAAGAACCATGATCGCCAAATGATTGTTCTTGCTTTAAAAATCAGCTCCCTGCCCTTCTTTTATAACTATGTTCTCTCAAAGCCTACTTGCTTACTGGGATATTACCCTTTTAAGACTCACACTGTACATATAAGAAATCATTAGGTAATTGATTCTGTCTGTACCTCTCACGGAGCATTAGTAATGTTTCCTTTTTATGAAAATTATGGATATTTGAGTCTTTTTGAAAAAATGGAATCCTTTAGCAGCTACATTTGAGTCTTATCTCATTTCCTAAACCCTAAATTCTTGAAAAGCAGAGTCTGGTTTCATTCATCTCTATCTCCCTGCTTGAGAGTACCTGACATGGTAATTTGCTTATGGAGCAAGCACTCCATAAATATTTTTGAATGAATGGTTCCCTGTTCCATTATCTGGAAATTGGTCCACTGTCCATCAAAACAGACATGCGTGGATTTTAAAATGCTCTTAATGCAAATGGGTATTAATTCTGTTTTCTGGTCTTTCCTTTCTGTCCAGGACAACTGAAGAAAACTCCAGGCAGGTGGCTCAGAAAAGCAGCTTTCTTAGTGTGGACAGAAATGTTAAGGACAAACAGCCTCTACTGTGCCAATTTCTCCTTCATCCTGATTATAGGACATTTGTCAAAAAAGTCCACAAAATATTGTGGCGCAAGGGTGGGCATGGTCCAGTGAGCTTCTAAGGTGTGCACTCACCTAGGTGTCCTCATTGAGCTCCACGAATCTTCAACGAATATAAAAGCCTGGCGGCTGATGTATCAGCCTTCCAGGTATTTATTTTCAGCTTACTCTTGCTCTGTAAAAACACACACTGTCTGATATAAAGTCTGCTGCTGCTGCTGACAATGATGATGACAGTGATGATGATAATGATGACAAGAGTAAAATCTGTTGAACACTATGTGGCAGGCACTGGGCTGAGCCCCTTATGCACATGATCTCATTTAAACTTCACCATTGCCTTAAGAGGTAGTACCGTTATGACTCCCACTCAACCCATGATCGGACTACACACCATGGACCCAGCAAGGTAAAGTCACTTGACCAAGGACTCAGGGCTGCTATCACGAAGGCAGTACTTACCTAGGAAGTACAGAGTTAGGTGGCCTGGATTTTGCAGGCGACGTAACTTTCAGTTCTGGCCCAGAACTCCCTGAAGATCCTGGCAGAGAACCCTGCGCCGGCCCGGGTTGGTTTGGTAGTATTTCCCTTGTGGAAGCCAGGAGATGCTCTTTATCTTTAACTTCTTTTTCCCGGGACTTGGCTTTGTGTTCCGCCAGGAGGAGGTCAAATTGCTTTTTCCGGCCTGGGACTGCTCTCCGATGGCTTAGCGAATGTGTCTAAGGAGAAGAGAGATGAAAAGCACAGCCTCTTTGATCAGCACATAAACCTGCTTCCCCAGGCCCTCCATTTCAGAAATAGCAATTCATGGGAATTTAGAGGTGCTTGAAAAGTCAACTTCAAGGCAACAGCTCCTGTTCTGTGGCTAGGAAGAGGCAGAGACCACACGAACACCAACCATGCCCTACACTCCTGGTGTTAAGAAGCCAAAGCTTCCTCCAAAAAATGGCCTAAGATGACGAGCTTCAGGGCAGAACCCATGAAAACCTCTCTGATGAAAGGCAACCGCGAGGGAATGCTAGCGTTAATCCAGGTGCAGGTGGGAGGCTCGATGCGGCCCAGAGAAACAGAGCCTCCAAGCAGAGAGGGCCATAGCCTCGATCCCAAGAAGCACTAGCAGGTCAGTAGGAAATATGGGCTTCGGGCTACCCAGTGGCAGCCGTCTTGTGCCAGCTGCTCCCCTGGCCACCCCAGTGTGGCTGGATCAGGGGCGCGGCTTATCATCCTCCCCTCCAGGGCTGCCTTTCAGGGCGCTGCCGCCGCCGCCGCCGCCGCCGCCGCGCTCCTGCATACATTAAAACGTAGCAGGCTTCAGAACCGCCTGTGAGTGCCTATAAATACAATTTACTGTCTGGCCTCACAAGTAACAGGGGAAGCCTAGTTTTTTTTTTTTTTTTTCTTCTTAAAAAGCCAGCCAGCTTGAGGCAGGCACTCTGCTACCATGGACGAGAAGAAAGCATTTCCCTTACAAAGAACAGCTGGGGGTCATGTCGAGGTTCCACACCCTGCCGTGTGCAGAGAGTGGCATGCAAACATTTCGACAAAGGCCCCAGCGAGAGCAGGAAGTATTTTTTATGGAAAGAGAAATACCTTGCAGGTGAGGGATCTTGTGCAAGGTTTCTTTGTCTCGGGATCCAATACTCCACAGTGTTTATTTGGGTCAAATTCTCTCTCTGGTTTAAGAAACAAACAAAAAATATAAGAAAAAAGGAGACTAAGTAGGATTTGGCATTAAGACTACATGAAAAAAAAATGCACATTTGCACCAACAAGTGAGACATTGTCAGGCAATCTGTTTTTTTGTTGTTGTTTTTTCAACCAGCTGCTAAAATGCATCAAGAACCGTTCAGGGGCAAATGGTGCTCCCCTCTGAACCCAGAGATCCCAAGTCCAGCTCCGGTGGGAGTGCCCCAGCAGCATGGCTGGGGAATAGGGTGGGAGTGGGCACTGGAAGGGGAGGAGCCCTGCTGCTCTTCAGCTTTATTTGACTTGAAACAGGTCCTGGGCCCTTTGGGCATCACTGGCTGCAGACTAGGGAGGCCCACGACGCAAGGGCCACTTTTTCCTGGGCTGCTCCAAGAGGACACACACCCCACCCTCACCCCTGCCTTCCTTGTAGTTTTAGCCACTTAAGTGGGAGATTATTTCTTGACATGTCAGTGTGACCTGCCTCTCTCATGCCTTACAAAGTCCTCAGCACAAGCCCCTCAGCAAAGCTATCTTCACAGCCTCACTGACCAGAAAAATTGGTTACCTGACTCAGGAACATTCTGGCAGTGTCCCAGGCAGGGGCAGGGGCAAAGCCTGGGTGTGTGCCTTAGTGCACCTGAACTTGAAGGTGCACAGACATCAGGGACTGCTAATCTCACTGCTTTCTCTGCCCCAACCCTGAGCCTGATGCTCCAAATGGGAATAAGACAGGGCACGTGGCCCTGGGCATGAAGGATGGCCAGTGGGAGGCCAGGCTTTCCCCAGATCCTGCCTTCCAACTGGACTGTTGGTGACAGCTCATGTGGCGGTTACTTCTAAGGAACCTGTTCTTTTTATGTCCATCTTGGGTTCTTCACCCTTTCTGGGATGACATAAATGCTCTCCTCACCTGGAAAATAAGGGGACCCTTTAGACTTTAAAGTTGCACCTCTTAGACAGCCTTTACCATTTCTGGAAGACACCCAGCAAAACACCTAAGTCTTGCCAAGCAGGAACGACACAGCTTTCTGGGCACGTGGGAGGCCAGTAGTGGTGTCGGTGGTGGTAGGGGGTGTACAGAAACTTGGTGGAGAGTCCTTAAGGGCCTCGAATGGCTGTAAACTCAAGAGAGCTTACCTAACCAGGGAAACTGTCTGAAATTGGTGGAGTAAACTGAGTACAATAAATGAATGTGTTCTATTTTCAAAAGAAGGTTTGGCGTCATGGGGATGTTACAACAGTGGTGCTGACTACATGTGCAAGAAAACCATTCTCATACCCAAGACAGATTCCCGGTTGGTTATCAAATGCCTCCTTGCCCTTTTTTGCTTTTGTCCTTTTATTTTATTTTATTTTTTTAGCTTCACCTTTAAGGAAAAAAATGCTTGGTCTGAGCTTTCTCCGCCCAGCGAGAAGTGAGGGCTTGAGTGCCAGGCCCCAGGCTGCCCGGGATTGAGCTCTCCCGCTTGGGTCTTTCTAGTCAGGCCCATGCCCAGATCCATACCAGCACCTCATGTTGGCCTGGAATTGAGCTGGTTGTTGGCTAGGGTAGGAGCTGGCTGCCACATGTGAAAGCAAGGTAGAAACAAGCAAAAGACCCAATGAGACAAGACAACCAACAAAATGCAAAAACAAACAGCAAAAAAAAAAAAAAAAAAATCCCCAAACAACTTCAGATGGGAGTGCAGGCTGGAAGCCCACATCATGCCTCTGCTACGACAAGGAACCCACAGCTCCGGACACTGGGCCAGGCCTATTGGTTTTTCCAGGGATGCTGCCACCCACCTCTGCAGAACAAACTGAACTTTCCATTCAGGAAGAGAGCCAGGAGTTGGGGGCTCCCAACCACGAGGTGAGGCCCCATTTGCTCAAAGAGAGCACCAGGCTCTACCTTTCTCTCTTGACAGTGGATGAATAGTACATGGAGAGATTTGCAGGGTGCAATACTTATTTCATTTCAATGCTTTGGGCCTGAGGTACTTTTAGAGTTACAGATGTAAGAGAAAAACTAGAAATACAGATTATTTTTCAGTCAGGCATGAGCCTGACCAAAGTAGAAAATAAATATTACCCGCAATTCTTTGGGTGCTTAAAAATCATGCTCAAACCAGAGGAAAAGTTTCTCCCTTACAGGGTGGCTTTCACCGTATTTTATTTTTTTCTGGCCACTGTTAAGACAGTGTGCATGGTGTGTGAAGAAGTTATGAAGTTTATAGCTCTTCCTTGTCTTTTGGAGAAAGCAGAACTGCCAAGTGTAGTTCTACAACAGATCCAAAGCAAACACCATCCACGTGGGGGCCTGTGAGAGGGCAACTGTCACCTAAAACAATGGCCAGGCGTGCCTTTCTGGGAACCCCAAATGCCTGCTCAGACAACCAAGGAGTAAACCTGAGACAGACCCCCTCCCCCAACACCCCATCTGCTGTGCCAGCCTGAGTGTTCCCAGTTGGGAATTCCAACCTGATTTTGGGGGAAAGGCAGTTGTAGCCCCAAATACGGAATCAACCTAGAAACTTATGAGGTCAAAGGGCAGAAGTTGTATCTCCCTGTGCAGCCCAGTCACTGACGGGGCTGTCTCTAGCATTCCTTGAGCCACTGTGAGATATCCCTGTGGGTTGTCCAACTTGACAGCAGTGAAGCTTCTGTGGAAGCCAGAGGAAGTTCAGCCTGTCAGCATGACATGGCTGCAGAGAACCACCTGCTAACAGGACCTTTGGAATCCACAGACTGTCAGGTTGGTGCAGAGCATCCTGCCTCCTGGGTCACTAGGGTAAGTCCTTTTAGACACTGAACCGAGTGAGGACTTTATCTGCCTGGGGAATAAGAAAGCCAGTTCTCCCTTGCATTTTTAGGTGGGGATCCTGTTTGCAGGTAAACTCTGTATCCCCCTTAGAATGAAACACACCTGCTTAATTATAAGAATATATCACTCCCTGGTTATGGATGTGACTCCATTTCAGTCTAATCATAAGTGAGACTCTAATGATGCTGACACATACCTGAAAGTCTCCTGTAAGGCTTGTTGCTGTTTTTGGTGCCATTTTGGTGTTTCTTGTCTATGGTGGCTGACAGAATTCCTTTGCCATTTAAGATCTTCTCTGGTGAAGGTGGCACTGACTTGGACATCAAGACTGGCTTAATTAAAGGTGGGGTGGAGACAGCAGAGGACATGGTGGAGGAGGAGGTGATTGCAGTAGTGGTTGTAGAGTTCATTTTGACATTGGCACCATCTGCCTTTACTAGGTTAGGAATTTTCTCTAAACTGACTACAGGAACCGGAACGCTGAAAAATAAATGAACAAACACATACAATTGCCTTCTTTGATAAATCTGCTCCACTGAGGAGCTATACCAGCTTATCATGATCAGAACAGTTCCTTATCACTTATTTATACTCCTCCTATAAGCGAGCAGCATGATTCCAGTTTTGGTGGGAGAGAGATTTGTGCCTTGGAAAGGACCAACGGGGGGTGAAAGGCTGGCACTGTGCCAGGGACAGCATCAGAGCTGACTGATGACTTCCCGTGCTGGGCTGTCCCCATAGATCCTGCAACTCCCCCATCCTCAGTCCCTCTACATTGACTGTGTCTGACACAGCAGCACCTTGGGCAGAACAAGGCACCTGCTGCGGAACTCAGGAAGGATGCTCTCTGTCCCCTGAAGACTGTGCCACCGCTGAATCACGCCCCCTCCCCTCTTGCTCAGCCAGTCTCCCACCCTCAGCCTGACATCTGCTGAGCTCCAGAGGGCTGACAGGATCGCACCACAAGGAGGCATGGCTGCAGGCCAGCAAGCCCACCACACGCTGTCAGAGGGCTTCTGGATCACTCTCACATCCTGGGGATGGACTCAAATTGAGTGAGCCACCATGTAACATGATCTAGTATTCCATTTTAGGCAGCTAGTTATGTAAATAGGCAATTCTCAGGGCTGGCAGGTGAGAGGATGAATTTTAAGAAGGCAGAGCACAAAGGTGTGCATTTACTCTTCTGAGTCTGTCACCTTAGCCCCACTTCCCTGCTGCTGATCCTGCTCCTGTAACAGCTGAGCATTTGATTTCTGCAGCTCTTTAATGATGGAGGATCCTGTGCCTGGGGAGCTGTGGAGGACTCTGTCTCGGGGTTTTACAAGATGAGATTAATAAGCTTTGCTTCGGTCCCTGAACTAGATTCCTTTTCCTCCTGGCAAGAGGATAGAATGCTAACACTTCAGCTTCCCAATCATCTTCCAGCTGAGAGTGGAGGCTACTCAGCTATTTGAATGTCAGATTATCTAGAATATGGCTTTTACGCGCCTGCACACAACGTAGGGAATGAAAAAGAGGCTGTTTTTGGCAGGAGAGGAATCTGATCTATCCACATGGCTGGCAGGTGTTCCCTTCGCTAAGATTCACTTACAGATCACCTCTTTAATCAACTTGTTCATGAAAGCAACCCCGCAGCCCCTGCCCCTTTTCTGACTTTGCAACAGGACCACAGGCGTTAGTTACAGATCTTTGCCAGTGAGAAGGGCACACATAGTGGAGCAGATTGTGGCTGGGCATTACAGACTTCTCCCTCGGACCATGTGCCTTCTTGCCCTGGGGAAGGGTGGTATGGGACTTCAAGTCACAGGACGGGAGACAGTGGGATGGTGGTTTTTAGTAATATACCATGTCACTGCCAATTCTGACCTTGATCAGAGCGTCTCAATCACTGAGATAGATTTGAGCTGCAGCTACTTTCTACTTAATGGAAATTCTCAAAGTACTCACATACTGCTGAAGAACAGTACAAGAAGCCCTTGAAGAGTGAGCACGCTAAGAAGCTACACAGATATTACCTGGTGAAATTAGTGCTGCACTCCTGATTTTTTCCAAATGATAAAAAATGCAAAACTATGTTATATAGACTTCTTCTAGGCTCATTTCTTCACTCAATTTTGAGAAACATAAGTTACAAAAATCAGGGTTTCAAAGAGCTATCTGTACACTCCTGTTCATAGCAGCATTATTTGCAATAGCCAAAAGGTGGAAGCAGCCCAAGTGTCCATCAGCAGATGAATGGATAAACAAAATGTGGTATTATTCAGCTTTAAAAAGGAAGGGAATTCTGACACATGGATAAACCTTGAGGACATTATGCTTAGTAAAATAAGTCAGTCACAAAAAGGCAAATGCTGTATGATTTCACTTATATGAGGTACTTAGTCAAATTCATAGACATCGAAAGTAGAACAGTGGTTGCCAAGGACTGAGGGGCGGGGAGGACAGGCAGTTGTTTAATGGGTATAGAGTTTCAGTTTTGCAAGATGAAAAGAGTTCTGGAGATTGGTTGTGCAACAGTGTGAATATCCTTAACACTACTGAACTGTTCATTAAAAATGGTTTAGATGGTAAATTTTATATGTGTATTTTACCACAGTTAAAAAATTTTAAAAACATATCAACTAAAAAAAGGCAAAGATCATAAAACTCATGCCACCTAAATTATACCTCAATAAACCTGACTTTAAAAATACATATTATAACCTGCTCAGAAAACTTTTGTTGATTTAATCGATCACCCTTGTTCTGATCTGTTGACTTATTTCTTAAGGACAAAAAAATCAAACTTTGAGTGTTGATATGCACACAATACTAGTCAGGCAAGCAGGTGTTCCAGCATTTGACAGGCTTTCTCTGTCGCAGTTCTTTGGGAAGCCAAGTTAGTTCAGAAGAGGACATGAGGACTTTTGCATTCCAGATCTAGCTGTCTTTGCATGAGCTGGCATGAGTAAACATAAGGCCTCTAGTTTCTGTGAAAAGTGCCCTGGGTATACGTTGAATACTCATATCAGCAGACAGAGATGTAATGCCTGGAATACAATAATCCAGGGCAGTTGTACAAACAAATAAATTTAAAAATTGAGCAAAGGGCTCATCAAATGCTCACAGTACAGTCTGCGTTTATCCTCTAAAGCCAAAGTCCAGCTCCAAATGTACTCCTTAAGGCAGCCACATGAGCACAAGTGCTGTAGGTGCAGACATTTGGAACAGTGCCAGTGACTCATCTCTTTGGTGATGCTTCTTCCCAACTGTGTGTAAGTCAGCTTGAGCCAGGCACAATGTCTGTAACTGATCTCCTCATTTGGATTTTTTTCTACTAAGGATGAACCATTCAAACACTGTACTGCCAATGCTTCCAGAACTCCAGTTAGACTTCAATCCCAGTGCCCATAGGCAGGATATGGAATCGGAGCCCATCAGAAACAGGAAAGAGGCTGTTGTGCAGTACTTTGGGACTGAAGGATGGGAGGTGTTGGGAGAAAAAATCCGATCCAGAATGTTTTAAAGGATTCCAAAGATAAGGTGAGTCAGTAGGGAGCTGAGCCACTGAGTAAACACCCTGATGCCAGGTAAGCAGGTCACATCGTGGTGGCAGGAAGAGAGGGGAGACTGAATTCTTTTTAAGGGTGTTCACTGGTGGATGGAGGAGGTCTGTAGATAGAGTGAAGGAGGAGAACCTGGGAGCTGTCCTGGAACTTTTTTCTTTGGTGTACTACTACTCTCTCAAAAACTGTGGGCTTCCCCTCTTAAGTAACCTTCCTATGGCCTGGACTGAGAAAGGGAGTTAGGAGAAGACAAGATGCAGGCAGCTCAATGACTGATGTGGGAAGGGTCAAACACACCTCAGAGGAAGAGTATGTGTGTGTGCATGTGTGTGTGTGTGTGTGTGTGTGTGAGAGAGAGAGAAGTAAAGTGAAAATCATTCCTATTTTGCCTTGACACCCTCATCCCCCTGCACAAATGCAGCCATCGGTCCATCTGAGCAGTCGGTCTCCTTTCTTCACGACTACTGCAACAGCCCCGAGATCCTAAACCAATGAACAAAGGAGGAAATGACTGCAAGATGGTGCCATGCAATTCAGAAAACGAACCCCAGAAATTCAATGCTTTTTAAGCAAAGAGACCAGCTGCCACAATAACCTATGAAGAGCCTCCCACATCCGCTTCACTTCCATACAGATCCCCGGCATGTGTCCCTACTCCAGTGAGGGGCGTAGTGTAGCTATCGGGGAAGCCATCACCCCGGAATTGTCTTCTGCATTCTCCCACTGTCCCCTCTCTCATTTCCTTCACTTCCTCTGTCCCAGCCTTGAGCAGGTAAGGGCCCTTTCCAAATGGCAGTGGACCCTGAATGACAGGTTTAATTTTTTTCCATTTGAAAAGAAGCCAGAAGACTCTGACCCCTGCTTTCACAGTATGGGCATCTCCCATCTTTTCTGTGTCTAATCACAGTGACTCAAACACCCCCACATGCGGTGAGGAGCTGGGAGGGGGTGGTTAGTTGGCAACATCCAGATGGCTGAGTAAGCAGTTTATTATTCTGCTTGCTTAGGCGATAAACAAGCCTGACAGTTACCCCTGAGGTTAGCCAAAGCCTCCTAAAGTTCCTTCCCCTTCAGTCTTAAGGGATGTGTTCACACACTTCTGAAGCTTCACAATTAGTTGCATTTACCAACTTGCTATTGTCCTTTCTTTGAGGAGCAGTGTTTGAAAAGGAGAGATGAGTCCCCACTGTTGCCTGCTGCTTTCATAATGCCTGTTTTGTTGGCTTGGGATGAACTCTTTCAGGGAGCCCAGGGCTGCAGCTCGTTTCCCTGCTGTGTCTAATACGCTGGGAGTAGTTATCTCCTCGTTATCTCTGGACCTCTGTCTTGGGTCCTGGGAAGGGATCCCAGTGCCGAGAGAGAACAGTCTGCCCAGTCCCCCTAGCTTCACGGGGGAGAAGTCTACCTTCTGTTTCCTTTGTGCTGCTCTGGCTGCTCACGTCTTCTTCCTGTGTGCTTGGCCTTTCTGAATTTATCTTTCTGGACCAAGATGGGTCCTCTGGCTTTAAGGAAAATGGCTCTCTTGGCATCAAGTAGATCCCCCTCCCTGACCAGTAATGTCTGCAAAAGAGCAGAGGTGGAGAATCCTGACAGTGCCGTTGCAAAAGCCACCAATGTGCCGCAGAGCCAGCTGCCCCTGCCAGCCACGCTTTCCTGGTGATCAGGATTTATTCTTTATTATCAACAGATATGCCTTGAGAGAATGGTTCAGAAAGTCTTTAGGTTTGCAGAAATGACTGCCAGCCCTTTTCCACTTACCCTCACAGGGTAAAGATGGATTTGACAGGCAGAAGCCTGAAGGCATATGGTATTTGTGCTGCGGGTTATGTGTGTGATGCGAGTTCTCAGCTGTCTGATTTCTTTCCCTAATTCCATCGACAAAGGCCCATGTGCCTATGCTACTGGCCTGGCAGAATTTTGAGAATCTTGGATTGACTGGCAGATCTTTTGGTAGGGCCATCTCACCCAGCCTCTTGCCTTCCAAGCAGTGAAAGCATTAAGTCATCCTAAGCAAAAAGGAATTCACCCTTTTTAAAAATATCCTGGAGAATGAATTCTATTTGGTTCTCAAGGATGTATTCTGGGGGCTGCTATTGGGGAATTATTTTATCTAATCTAAATTCTTTAAATTGAAGAAATACTTGGAACATTCTGGAAGGTGGGGAGTCAGGTACTCACTAAAAATCAGCATAAATAACAGAGCCACAAAGTCTTATCATGGTATGACAGATACAGTAGGTACTACATAAATATTGACAAATGAATAAGTGGTATTTTTTCGTATCTGGAAAAATATTGGGAAAACTTTCAGAAAGCCAATTTGTAAACATCTTAAGCAAACAGAAAACAGGATATTCATCCACAGAGCATGGTAAATAAGAAAATCTGCCAGATTAATCTAATTTTATTATATGGCTGAGTGTCAGGCCTGGTAGTCAAAGAGGGAGCACAGTATATAATCTCTCCTGGCCTTTGCATGGTTTTGGATTCCCTCCCACAATAATGCACCTCAGTAAACTAGGGAAATGTGGTCAGACCACACAGCTATTGGAGGTGAGTGGTCCTGCAGCAGAGACAAAAAACGATTGGTTATCACGGTCTCATTCCAGCCAGAGTGGTCCAAGCAGAGCTCAGCAGCCAAGAGGGTTATAGCATCTTCATCAGTGACTCAGATGGGCCAAGACCTTGTTCCTCAATCAGGTGAAGAGGTGATCAATTGCTGAGAAGAATGATATGGGATTTTCCCCTGAGCCAGTTAGGTGGGGAAAAAATAACATGCTGACTTCGATGAATTGTAAAAATGGACAGAAGCAAATAAAATCAGAAAGGACAAGTAGGGCTGAATTGTGGGTCTGTGTCTTGCCAGTGTTCTGGCAAATTCATAGAATGTGGGGGGTGTTGCAAGATAGCTTAGGATAAGCTTTGTATCTCAGGCTTTTAAGTCAGATAAACCTAGCCAGAACTGAATCCTGCCTTTTCTATTGCTGAATGCATGACGGTGGGACAGCATCTGGCTTCCCGGCTTCAGGTCCTCAGCAAGCCCATAGGGACTTTGGGGGAATGAGAAAGAGTACAGCTGCCCTGGAGAGTGGAGTGAGCGCTGGTTTCAGCACGTCCCTCCTTGCTTTTTTTTTTGGCAGCTGGCCTGTATGGGGATCTGAACCCTTGACCTTGGTGTTATAACACCATGCTCTAGCCAACTGAGCTGACCGCCCAGCCCCTTCCCTCCCTTCTTGGTGGGGTGGCCTCATGCAGCACAAAGCCCACATGAGCACTTCACAGATCTGTGCCTCAGTTTCCTTACTAGAAATAGTAAAATACAGACAGTGATAGATACTTGAAATGATGAAATAAGGTGATAGATATGAGTGCTTAGCATAGTGCCTGGCACATAGCAGACCCTCCATACATTGCAGCTACACAAAAAGCGGAGAGAGAATCACACCATCCACTCTTCCCACTGACCCTGTTGCTTCTGGGGGACACATATGGGTGCAAGTTGTGGTCCCTACAGGAAACCTTTTGTCTTCTTGGTCTCTTCTGGTCCCACAGTGGAGGAGGGTGGGTGAGCTGGGAGGAGGTGGCAGCGGCAGGGCAGGACCAGGCGGCCGTCCACAGTCACCCCAAGTGGACGGACACTTCTGGGTGGTACAGAGAAGAGGAAATACAGGATGAGGCAGGAAGTCTTTCCAGAATCGACCACCCTTTTCCAGCCCTACTTCACAACCCCACCTGCTTCTCAATCCTGAGTTTTCTAGGCCCTGCCCAAGCCTGGAATAGTGGATGGAGCACCCATCTTGATAGTCCAGTCTGGAGGAAGAGTGAGCCGGAACTCCAGCCTTCTCTCATATAAACACATTGTCCCCTGTGATCCCGAAGTATGCTAGGCAACAGGGGTCTCTGCTGGCTCTAAAACATCTTGCACAAGAATAACTACATGTGTCCCCCTCCAGGCTGCTCCATTTTCCTGAAAGCAGGAGGCCCCAACACAGGCCTCCCTGCTGGACTGTTAGTCTCTCCTGCACATCTGTTATTCAGGGCTTCCCAGGGCACGGAGCTCAGAAGGTGGTCTCCAAACCCACTGGGAGAACAAGCAGTGCTAAATAAATGTCCTGACATTCCTGAGGAGTCCTAGTATCCTAGGACTGTAGAAAACCCAGCAAGCTGGAGAAGATAAAGAAGGAAAACCAGAGTCCTGACACAGTAGGATATATGAGGCTGCACAGGCTGCCTTTAGGACCAGCTGTGTCTGCAGTACTGTGGCCTCAGGCAGGGAGTCCAGGAGGGTTTTAAGGATGACCTTAGACCAAATCAACTGCACCTGTTCAGTGCCTTTCTTCCACAAAGGAGAACTAAGAGCCACACCATTCCAATGAATGGCTGTGGAAATTCACTTTGATACAGAAATGCTATCAGAGGCTTTGAGGGCAGGATTTGAGAAGGTAGAGATCAGGAAGCAGGTAGATTCGGGAGAGAGTGCTGGTGCAGAGTGGGACAGAGAGAGCCCCAAGCGTCCCATCCCCAGTCCCCGGCAATGACCCACATGGGCTCCCCTCTGGAGCAACAAACGGGAGCGCTCCCCTCTGCAGCCACCAGAGGTCATTGGCTCCTGCTGTTGGAGCTGCGAGACACCCTGTCTGCAGGGCCCTCCAAAGCCAGCGCAGCCCAGTTACTGTTTCCCTCAAGCCCTGGAGCCAACACTGACCCAGGTGGAGAGACAGGGATGACTCTCTGCAGAGCCCCTCCATCCCCTTGCCAGGGAAGGCCAGCACCTTGAGCAGAGACCCTGGGCTCCCATCCTCAGCCTTTTGCCCTCAAGAAGCTCGTCCTGAGCACAATGGGAGATGAGGAAATGGCAAAATGCCTGGCCACCTGTCTGGCCAGGGACCCTGACACCTGCTGCTCCCATATCCTTCAGAGGGGAACAGTCCCAAGGAGCACCTTCCTTCTGCCAGGGTCACTCACTCACCCTACCTTCTTTTCAGTACTGGAGTCCAGTCCTGAGCAGGCAGCCCTACACCTAAACCACCTCCATCCAGAACACAAAGCAAAGCAAGAGTTTAGTCTTCACACTGACCTACAGCAAACTCAGGAAATTCTCTGTCCTAAGTTAAATACACTTTGTATTTTTAAAAAACATCACCATCCAGTTAGAGACCTTAGCTCTTCCCTGACCTCCAGTCCCTCACAAGTCAGTCTGACCAGGATCTGCCTCTGAAACCTGTTAAAAGAGCCCCTTTTCTGCATCATCACTCCAGACCTCAGCATTGCCTGAACCGTGATGAAAATTCCCACTGCCAACCTTTCCCTCTTGGCCTCTCTGTGTATTCTAATCTGTCTGCACTCGGCTGCCAATGCAAATCTGACTACTGAAGGTTTTGGGGCTCCCCACTGCCCAGAGTTCCAAGTTCAACTTCACAGCCTGGCTCACCCCACCGTGCTCACCCAGACACCTCCTTTCATAGCCTTGCTGGACTTCTCACGGCTCCTCGAATGCCCAGCGCTCTGGTCTGGCTCTGGACCTTTACGTGAGCTTGGATCTCCGGCTGTGTGCCCTCCCCGCTTCTCCGGGAGAACACTCCCATCTGTCCAGATCCGGGGGAGATAGCCTCTTCTCTCTCAGTGCCAGCTGCTTCTTCGTAGGTGTCTCTGCCGCTCTTATTGTGTC
This sequence comes from Galeopterus variegatus, assembly GCF_000696425.1. Classification (NCBI taxonomy): domain Eukaryota; kingdom Metazoa; phylum Chordata; class Mammalia; order Dermoptera; family Cynocephalidae; genus Galeopterus; species Galeopterus variegatus. The sequence continues at coordinate 903,030 of NW_007726131.1, read as the reverse complement.
CAATGGCACAGTTTCATTACTACATCTATGTGTCTGAGCAGCCTGTGAGCAACCTAAGGATAGGAACCCTGTCCTAGTGTAGATGTCACTTTGGAATGATCCCACCAGTCTATACATTATCTGTCATTTAGGAAGGCCTCAATAAATGTTTGAGTGAATGAATGTCCTCAGTGAAGGTTAAATCACATAATAACCAAACTGGCTTCCCAACGCTTGATAAGCACAAATGCTTTAGGTGAGAACCAGTCTGCAGCCATCTCTCTTCCTGGCAGAAGAGACAGATGATGACAACGGTAAGGTGTGGGTTCTGGTGGCACATGCTGAGTGTCTACCATGCAGAAGGTTATGCACTCATGAACTCATGCAGAATACCACGTGTAATCTCCACCCCTAATTTTATAGACGAGGAACCTGAGGCTTAGAAAGATTGCCCCGGGTCATTCAGCACAATGAAGGGCAGAAATGGGGCTTGACTTCAGGTAACCCTAAGGGCAGTGCTCTTTATGGCAGCATCGGACACCAGAGGACAGGGGATTGAGCCCTAGCTCCCCATTGCCCAGTGTGTATGAAATCTCGGGCCTGTCACTTCATCTTTTTGGGCCTCTGTTTCCTCATCTTCATCACACAGCAGTCTTGAGGGTCAAATGGGATTGGCTATGAAAGCGTCTAAAAATTATAATGTGCTATGAAACTAGGAAGGACCATGCTCTAATCTTTGTGGCCCATACCTCTTCTCTCCATCATGCCATTTTTTTCCTTCTCTAGCTGTCTTAGTCTTTTTTCCCTCCTCAGGCTCTATTCCTTATTTCTGAGCACTTCTGTGACTTGACAAGGTCCCCTGAGTTTACACTCAAGGAGCTGTCCATTGTCCTTACCTTGGCTCATCTGAAAACCCAGTGAACATGCAGCACTTAGCTGTTTAAGTTCCAGATGCCTCTCTGTCCTGCAAGGCACGTTAGTACCATCACCTGTCCCTGGGTGCTTGAATATTCTGGCTGTCTACCCCCATCCTCTCTTACCCACCTGCCTTTTCTACTCCTTCCCACTGCAGTTCATCACAGAGGGGTTAAACTTCTACTTCAGTTCTGAGCAGAGCAGGGGCACATGTCACTCTGGTGGGGTGTGGAGGGTGGGCTGGAGGAAGGGCCGGGTGAGGGGCAAGGAGGCCAGAAAGAGGCGATCGCAAGAATCCTCCTGAGGAATTTCAGGCAGTCAGGGTAGTTAGGTCTCTTGGAGGGGCTGCAGCGCCTCGGGTTGCTGGTATCTCATAGCTTGAGTGGTATCCCTGAGACGACTCCCTATGTCTTCTGGGAGCCATCAGTTCTGAGCTGTGATCTTGCCCCTAGTTCATGCCAGCACCAGGCAAGAAGAGATAAGCCATCCAGTTTCTCCACAGGCGGCTGGCTAGGGCCGCTCAGTTATTATTTTCCTCTCCATAAAGCGCTGGAAGACTTCCAGAGCACTCGACTTTCCCAGCCCCGTCACTCCTGGAGGGCCTGCCTGGCATTTCTGAGCATTTTGAGAAGAGCCCTGCCTACCTGAGGAGAGGAGCCCCTCCCCCGCCACGCTGCAGGTCACGCACAGGGAGGCCAGGGAGCCTGCTGATTCTTCTTTTGCTTTGGCTCATTTTCCTTCTGAAGCAGCAGGCTCATCTCCTGCATTTTTAATAGCTGAGCATATTTAGCATTCAACACACACGTGTGGGTTGATAAGGCCCAAAGAGAAGGCAACAAGCCATCTGGGGGAGGAAAACCTCCTCCTCCCTCCTCCCAGCCTCCTGTCCACATCAGTCTCCATCAGTGGGTTTGAGCTCCCCGGCAACTCACTATGCTGGTCCAGGACAGCCAAAGCACAGCAGCCGGGCAGGGCCTGGTCCCCTGGCTGGGCGGGGACTCCTAAGTAAAGGCTGAAATGCTCATTGTAGCTCAAAAGAGCCAAAAGCCATAATTCCCTCTTGGCTCGCACCTGGGGACCGAATCATCTCGTCCACCTCCCTCCAACCTTATGAACTACGTGGACATCAATGCCGTGGGATGCTGGCTGTGGATTCTGTGGCCTCTGGCTCCCTCAGGGGTAGTCCCCAGAGGCAGGACAGTGAACTCGTGGAGGGGCTCTAAGAGTCTGGGTGTTTTTCAGGGGACAGATCTGGTAACACAGTGATACCCTCTTTGTTTTTTCCCTTTCTTCTAATGTAGAGTTATTTTTTAACCTACCCAGCCACAGAAGGGAGAAAATAACAAAACCACAGACCATTTAATCCTGCATGAGAAAGTCAGGAGTCAGTCCGTACTCCAGGGTGGTGTTTTTATTGCTGTACATGTGAATTTGAGCTATTTGGGAAATGGTGCCCTAATCTGCTGTGAAGTCTGTTCTAAAGGCCCTGGACCACCATAGGCTGCACTGCTTATGCTTTCTGGGTCTGTAGGGGCTGATTCAGAGCTCATTTGGGGCAAAGGAACAGAACTTGGCGGAGGATTCTCTGCCTGACACGACTGGGCTCTCCAGTTCTGCTCCCGCCACAAACCCAGCAGTGTCAGGCTAAGGCAAGAAAGGAGTGAGAGTTCCTTCCACCTTGCGACTGGAATTTAGCAACTTCTGTCAGGAGGTATGACATTAAAGAGATCCCAGGGGCCCATGAACATGCCTTTGAATCAAAGAACCAGAGGGACCTGCCCAGGATCACCTGGCCTATGAGTCTAGATCTGCACTGTCTGACATAGCAGCCACTGGCCACTTGTGGCTATTGAGCACTTAAAATGTGGCTACGGGGCCAAGGAGCAGAATTTTAAGTTAAGTTAAATTTAATTCATTAAAATTTAAAAACAGAGGCTTGATTCAGTTATTAGAAAATGTTTAACTATGTTTGGAACAACTTGGGTATGTGAATCTATTTTATAATCCCTAGTTTTTATGAAATCTAAAAATGGATCTAGTATTCTGATGAAAATCTAGTGTTCAAATTAAGATGTGTTATAAAACACATTCAGGATTTTGAAGATTTAGTATAAAAAAAGAATGTAAACTATCTCACTGGTTTTATGTTGAAATGATAATATTTTGGATATATTTGGTTAAAGAAAATATATTATTCAAAATTAGACAGAGTGAAGTCTGGCTTGAGGAAGTAACCGCTTGAGCTAAAGCCGACCCGTATTTAATTTCACCTGTTCCGCCATTTGGAGCAACATGGATGAACTTGGAGAAAATTATAAGTGAAATAAGCCAGGCACGGGAAGAGGACTACTTCATGTCCTCACTTATAAGTGGGAGCTAAAAAATACACAAAGAAGAAAGAAAGAAAAGAAAGAAAGAAGAAAACCCCATCATAATCATACGTTGAACTTTCAGAAGAAGCAACAGAATTGTGGTTACTAGGGGTAGGAAAGGGGGATGGGGGACGGGGTTAGTGAGAAATTAGTTAATGGACCCAAAGAATGATTATGTTTTGCAATGATGAACTTGCTAATTATCCCGATTTGATTATCACATATTGTATACAAATACCAATAGTCAGCTCTGTACTCCACAAATATGAACAAATCAATTATGTTTCAATAAAAAAATCAACTTAAAAATTAATTTCACCTGTTTCTTTTCACTTTATTCCAACGTGGCTGCTAGAACATTTTAAATTACATGTGCAACACACGTTATATTTCCACTGGACAATGTTGGTCTAAACAATTACAAACAAAATGTTAACCATCTCCAGGAATGGAAATCTGACAAACCCCTTCAGGGTCAGATCTATCTCTTTCGATTCAACAATGAGGGCACCACACTTGTTGAGTGGGTGAGAAGCTACAGGATAGGAGGCCCTGCAGTAACTACTGAACAGCAGAAATACAGGAAGTTAAATCTGTGGCAGACCATAGAAAGTGTCACGGGGAGGTAAACTTTAAGTGCTATGGGGATTAAAAGGAGGATGACAGCTTCTCAGGTTGCTGGCAAGGAGGAAGCAAATGAGCAAAGGGCTTTGAGAAGAGGTGAGGATTTTGGCCAGGCCGGACGGGGACAAGATGCTATGGGAAGAATGCTGGGCTCCACAGCCCCTGCTCCCTCAGGCTCCTCTTCCCCCATCCCAATCCTCCAGGGTCCAGCCCTGGGCCTCTGTTCTTCTCATACCACATACCTTCTTGGGAGGCCCCATCTGTCCCACAGTTTCCATGCCACGTCTATGCTGTGGACTCTCAAGTCTCTATTTCCAACCCATGCCTCTCTCCTAATCCCTGGATCTTATCCAATGCCCACCAGACATCTCTTTGTAGATACTTCTCAGATACTTCAAAGTCCATGGATGCTCCAGCTCAACTCATCCTCTCCTTCCCTCCCTACACTCTAGCCTTTATCATCCTTTTCTTGAGAAAGTGGCAGGGCGGCCCACCTGGCTGTCCAAGCCAGGAACCTAGACATCAACCCAAACTCTTCCCTGTGTTCCAGCCCTACATACGTCTAGCCCCAAAGGCCATGGAGTTTTCCTCCCACCTATTCTCCCACCTGGCCCCTTCTGTACATGCCCATCACCACTACCTGGGTCCAGGCTGTCATCCCGCCTCAGCTGGATGACACAACATCCTCACTATACTTGCCTCTTCCCGAGTGGCCCCTCAAGCCACCCTTTATACTGTTGTCAGGGTGATCTTACTACAGCTGAAAACTGCTCCTTTAACAGTTCCATGCACTTTTCAGGGTGAAGTCCAAATTCCTGAATTTAGCACATACAGTGGGACTTTATAATCTGGCCCTCGCCCACCTATCCAGCATCATGTCCTGAGTCTCTCCCCCTGTGCAAATACCTCTGCACATTCTTTTCCCTTTGCCTGGGATACACTTTCCACTTCCTTTTTTTTTTCTTTTTTTTTCCTTTTTGTCTTTTTTACTGACTGGCAACGGGATCGCAACCCACGGTGTTGCGCCCGTACCGGGGACCGGCAACGGGATCGCAACCCTTGGTGTTGCGCCCGCACCGCACTCAGCCAGTGAGCGGGAACTGGTCTCCCAAGCAGCGCACTCTCCAGTGCGCCACCGGGCCAGCCCCACTTTCCACTTTCTTAAAGAATTTTTTATTGTGGTAAAATAGACATAAAATAAAATTTATTATTCTAATCCCATTCCCCCCCCCGGTTCCTTCCTACTACTTGTCCTTCAAATTCAGCTGAAGTATGACCTCTTTTAAAAAATCTTTTCAGAGTCCTCAGCCTGGGTGAGGAGCCCTTCTCTTGTGCTACCAGTATCATAGCCCCCATCACACTGTACTCTGTGCTGGCTTATATCTCTTTTTACAGACTCCCTAGGACAGTGTCTGTGTCTTATTTAACTGTATCCCCAAGGCTGCAGAGTATGGTTGTACAGGTCATGCACTGCACTAGGATACTTGGCTGAGGAAGTGAGTAGGAGATGAAGGCCATTAGTCAATTGTGTACTTGGTACAGGACTGCAGCCAGGCCTTTTCCTAATTTGCACAAAGGTGACATCAGTGAGCCCTTTGTATCCCCAGTGCTTGCTATAAAGCAGGCATATTGTATTAGTAGGTGCTCATTTAGTGTTGAGTAAAGATAGGCTGATGTTCTAAGCAAAGGTACAAGGGAAGATATGGGGGTGGAACTGGATGATCGGAATTAAATTAGGGGGTTCGGAGGCAAGGTGTAGAGGGTCCCTTATGTTGGGCTGAGGGGCTAAACTTTAATTCTGCAGGCAATGAGGAATTTTGAGAATTTTTGAGAGGATTGTGATTTAGAATCAGAAAATATTCAGATTTGAAAATGAGACATGAAGAAGTCAAGTCACTTGTTGAAGGACAATTGGGAAGTCAGAGGCAGGGCCGGGACTTGAACTCACGCCTCTTGCCCCTAGCTCAGAGCTTGCTCTTCCACTGTGCTGTGGGGAAGCCCTCGGAACTGAGGCGAGTCCTCAGCACCCTCCAAGCCTCCAAGCCAAATCTCCCCAGCCTTGGGACTCTCTCTCCCCCCTGACACACCCTCTTGGCAATGGTGGGCAGATGGACAACGGTCAGCAGGCTGGAGGTGAGAAAGGTGGGGAGACCACTGCCACTATCATGCAGCCTCCTCAAGGCGCCCCTGTGGTGTCTGCAGAACGCTCACCTAGGCGAGGTGAGGTGCATCACCCATCAGCTTCCTCCTCTTCATGCAAGGTAAGCACTCTAGTTTTTGAAGCCCTTTTGTTAATTGAGAGATAGCGCCCTCACTGCAATCCTTTTGTTACTTATCCCTGGACCCTGGCTAGTTTCATCAGGTTCTTTCAAAAACCACTTTCCGCCTCTAGCTAAGGGGCCTTGCCCACGGCAGGTCTTATCAAGTGTGTGTTGGACGTGCAACACACGAGACCCCTTGTTTGCTCTTTCAACAGGTGAGTTCATCTATGATCTTCCATGGCCCCCCCCCCCGTGTCTCCTCCTGGCTTATGAGCCCCTTGTCTGGCTTTCCTGATTTCATTTCTCTGTAGCTCATTTCTGGATTCTGAATAAATTCTTTTATCATTTTCCATTTTCACTTTCACTCTGAGTCTGAAGAGCCATTTCTCTAATTTTTTAGAGAAAATTGACTTCTCAAGCTTTATCCCAGGTTATGGGAGCTCTGTCCTTTGGTGCACATGATAATCATGATAACAACATTATTGCCAAATATGTATCAAACATGTACTATGATCCAGATATTGTGTCTGCCTCTTTTATAAAAATTAGATCACTTAAGCCTCACAACAATCTTATGGGGGTAGAGCTATTATTAGCCCCATTTTACAGGTGAGGAAAGTGAGGCAGAAGAAGATCAAATAACATGCCCAGGGTGACCCAGATGAGATTTGTACACAGGCAGTGATTCCAGAGCTCGTGTTTACATCAGGACACCATGCAGCCTCAGCAAACAAAGTCTTAGACACTTTCCCAGGTTACTGATAACAGAGATTGCAGAATAGTGACTGGGAGAGTCACCATGCTGGCAGGAAGGCCCAGAAGTTGCCAACTGTCACTCTTAGACTAGGTCTTCCCTAACCAGCTACATTCTCCTACATGATGGACCCAAGATCGCAACAATCCAAAGAGAACAAAGCTTATCCATGAGGCCCAGCTGGATGGCAGGTAACCCCCCTCCTCTATGGCCATGTCTAAACCTTTCCACTCTGTCACCAGAGGCTCTTTAATTGATCTGGCACAATTAGCTGTGTACTAAGTCATCGTAATTTCCAGCGTGCAGCGACAATCCCATTGATAGATGATTTTATGCTACAGCTGTCCTAGGTATGAAGTTAAGTGTAATTAACTATCATCAATTAATGGAACACTTTTTCTCTTTATATATAAATTAGACAGACTCCACCTTCTCCCTTCTCTGCCTTCACTAGGCCTGAAAGATAAGGCTGGAGGTGCTGTAATAAACTAGCCCTGGAGGGCTCCAGGTTGGGGGCCCTCAGCATTGGATGACACTCATCTTCCTCATTTTCAGTTTGATTTCTTATCTGCCCATTCCACAGTTAACCTTTTCTGACTTGTCAGACACCTGTAGCCAGCTCTCCCAGCCCATCAAAGGTGCGATGCGACCTTCTCCTTGGTTCTCCTCTCTTCCTCCCGTGCTCACCTCCCAATTACCTGCCGCTGCTGGGCCCCAGCTGCACGCTGCGGGAGGCTCCATGGGGAGCCCGCCTCCAGGGCTGGGGGCAGGGCCACGGCCTCGCTCCCTGCTGGGCAGACTGTCTGTGCTCTTGATTATTTACACCAGAGCTTCTCTTCACTGGGGCGGAAGATTGAGAAGTGACCATATAATTGAGGAACGTCTCCCTGTCCCTTTCCTTAGACACAGCCTGGCTCAGCTCTCAAGAGAAGACAAAATCCCACAGTCAGGCATAGAGTGCTTTCAAGGTCCCACGTTTTGTCTAGTATTTAGGTTTCTCATTCCATCATTCTGGGTTTCTGTCCCTGCCCTCCTCAGTTCCCCAAATTCCTGGACAAGACGCCCAGGAACAAAGCCAGAGGGTAAATAAACACTGTTTCCCATGGTGACAGGGACAAGCAGTGAGGACAGACAGCTGCTGGCTGCCAGCACCCGACACTCACCATGGTTTATCCCTTGATCCTTTTGCAGGAAAGACTGTGTGCTGTTTGCTGCTGGAGGTAAGTAGATTGTCTTTGGGCGTTTTGAATGGCTTTGAGGTGCTGCTGGCAGAATTATGGCCGCTGAGACAGGCTTTCGTTTTCACCTGTACTACTGATGTCCTGGGATTGGAGGCTGGGGACGCTGGAGAGGGAGAAGGTCTGCACATTGACCCGTGTCTTCTCTCTGCAGGGGGAGAAAGAACAGAGCTCAGTACAGATCTGTAGCAAGTGAGTCTCTCACACACTCATACATCCTCACATACACCACAGGCAAAGAGAAGTGCTTTTCTTGCAATGTTGGCATCCTGGAAGCCTCAGTTCTGATGACGGTTTGTCTTGACATCTGCTCCTATTCTGCCAGCTAGCAACGATTACATTCTGGATTTCTGTATCAAACAGCACACTAAACTAACACCGAGGTTGTCATGGGAGGCATTTACCAGGCCATCCTTCTGCAAAGCCACTTCCATGGGAGTAGCAGAGGGACACTGGGTGTTACCTGAATGTAGCAGGATAACCACATATCCAATGTGATCCCCAGATAGCTACTCAGAGGCCACCAGGTCCTTCAGGGCAGTGGGCAGGGCAGGGCTCTCAAAAGAACAAATAGAAAATTCTCACACATGACCCTCTGCAGAAGTGCCAAAGTTAGGGAGACCAGAAGGGCTGAATGAAAGGGTCTTTGAGAGTTGGGAGATAGCCCAGCATCTATCCTGTCCTGGGGCTGAGGAGACAGTCAGTTGACACATGCCAGCTGTGGCCTCTCCAGGGTCTGATGAAGTTCAGGGCCACACATGCAGGAGGACATCAACACTTGAGGCAGAATCCACACTGTGGGACACGGACTTGGACTGGCATCACAGCTTGCTGAGGTTCTGCAGAAAATGCCAGAGCTCTGGGCAGAGAAGCTGCACGTGTTCATGCTCTGTCAGCCCCTGTGGTCTTGACTCAATGGGCAGGATGAGGACACTGACCAGGACAGCAGATACCCACTAGGGTGTTTGTTAACTGTTTCAGGGTAACAGATTTGATGAAAGTAAAGGACTCCAGAAAAATACACATTTACTCATGCCTGAAAACTCTGTACACGATTACAGGAGGAATCCCAAACCCTAAAGAGACAAAGGCTCTGGAAATCCCAAGTTTTCTCTGGCTTTTATTCCCCACATATGATTAGTGCTTAAGATGTGTTGAATAAATAAATGAAATGATAACAGACGTCCTCATGGGAAGAACTAGAGGTCACAAATCCGAAAATCTGGGTTGAATGTGATGGGAGGTGAGAGGCAAAGATGGCAGACTGCATTCTCCTCCACCCAAAGCTCAGTTTCAGGCTCCTTTTGTTAGCACAGCAATTTTGGTTGCTCTTCCAGGCACCCTGACCTGGAGCAGGAAAGCCAGACTATCCTTGGCTACCTGGCATGGGAGTATGGAGTTTCTCTGTGCTCCCTTGTACCCATGGGCTGCCAGGGCTGACTCAAAGCAGACCGATTTAGTCTTCTGATGAAATGAGAATTAGGGGAGAAAAAGTAGATTTTTGAGGATTGTCTGATTGCTGGGTATTTTTGCCTGACCAGTGTTCACATGTTTCCCACACAGAATAATTTCACAGGGTAATTTTTCTTCATTGATTCAGAGTAGACCTTGTATACATGCTTAGTTCCCAGAAGCCATCCTATGGAAGTGTAGTGGATTGAATTATGCCCCCCCTCAAACTCACTGAAGCTTGAATTGTGTCCCCTAATTTTATGTATTAGAAACTTGGCCCCTAGTGTGACTGTTAAGAGGGTGGGAAATCTTATTATGGTAATTGAAAGGTGGAGTCTTGAAAAGGTAATTGGACTGTAGGACCGTGCAGTAGTGAATGGATTAAAAATGGTGGTCAGGGGTGTGGTTCTGAGGGCTTTAAAAGAAGAGGAAAATCTGTCTGTCTGTCTGCTCCACCATTTCACAATGTGATACCCTGCATCACTGTCGCCATCATCAAGACCCTCACCAGATGTGTTCCCTCGACTTCGGACTTCATAGCCTCTGAAATCGTAAGCAATAAATTTTATTTTCTTTATAAATTACCCAGTTCCAAGTATTTTGTTATAAGCAACAGAAATGGACTAATACAGGAAAGTTTTGAAAACCAAGAGCTAGTTCCAGGCTTCTGTTTTGATGTTGTAGAGAGATCACTAGACTGGGAGCCAGGAGACCCAGGCCCAACCACACCATATATTAGGCTTGTGGTCTTGAGTTTGCCATTTAAACTCTCCTGGTTTCTGTGTCTTTATCTGTAAATGAAGTGGGTCCCTAGATAGCTTCTAAGGCCTCCTTCTACTCCATTATCATAAATACAAGGCATTCTGATACCTGCTCCTTCTCTTCTCATTCCTCATGATTCCTGGATGTTATAGCAATAATCACAGCTGAAGAATTGAACTATTTTACTCAGGCAGGATCTTCCTTGGAGGAGTTCATCCTTTGTAAAATTGTACTGGCCTTTACAACCCCTGTGGGACAGGCAGGAAGCAGCCAGGCGTCTCCACCCTCCTCACGGCTGACTGGCCAAAGGAGACCCAGAGAGGCGAGGTGATCGCCAAGGTCAGGGCCAATGGCTACTGAAGAATGGGGCCTCGGTGCCGTGTGCATGGGCCAGCCATTTCTCAGGAAGGCAGGAAACGAGGTATATTATGAACAAGGTTTGAAGCCAGGAAAGTAGGAAATGCAGAACTCAGAATCTCTGAAGATTAGAACTGGATCTTAAAAGTCAACTAGCCTGATCTCCTTTCTAATCGATGAGGTTGTCTGTTACTAACCCATAGGGCAAAGCTAGCTGGTGGCAGTGCAGGGACTAGAACCAAGTCTCCTCACTTCAAATCCATAGTCGTTTCTGCCCTTTAGAAATTTCTTATTTAGCAATTTCTTTTTTGGCAGAGGTTTAATACTAAAATAAGACTTTGATTTTTACCACTGACTGTTTTAGATTTGTCTGTAGTCTTCACTCACTCACTTGCCATCACTTGCTCAAAGTTGGTGGGGACTGGGGGGAGGGGAGGATGTACAGAAATGTTCCTCAGTTTAGGTGGGGAGTTAAGCCTAAATAACAAAGGTAAATTTTATTTTGCTAAGTGAAGGGTTAAAAATTATACAAGTATACAACTAAAGATAAATCACAAGGTAGGGTGCCATTAAGCACAAAATGATCAGGACAGACCAGAGATACCAAAATCACCTTCCCTGAGAATTCTGGTCAGTGGTCCTGGCTGACTATATTCTGCTGCTAAACTTGCAGAAAAAACTATATCAACAGGTAAGCTTTTTTCTTGGTTTTATATTTTAGCTCTATATGACCCTCTTAAATGACCAACTGGAAGAACAAGTTGCATATGAAAGAATATGCACTGAAACCTGAAGACAGCCCTTTGCCCTTCATGTGTTTTTTTGTTTAATGTGTGACTTTGTATTGCAATAAATAGACGAAAGCAGTATTTCTCACTTGTAAAACTGTTCCTTGTTCTGATTGAATCAAATCTATCACTATTTCACGGTATTCCACAGAGGTCCGTATTTCTGGCCCCTGAGCTGGGGGACCAAGCTTGCCCTACTGGTGCAAGTGAGAAAAGCTACGTAAAAATTTAAAGTGGCGGAACCTCCTGCATCAGTGTGGTCAGGGCTACATTTAGGAGGTGAGCTGCAGCTAAGCTTGTGAAAACTAGTAGACCTGATGTCCGAGGTAGGGCAAAGTGAATAGATTTTAAAGAAAGATCCAATTCCTCTCATCTGTGAAGAACTGCCTGTAGATGACTTACAGTTTTGTCTTTTGGTGGACAGGTGGGTGGGCTGGTGATGGGAGAAAGCAGGTTTTTGTTTCTTGTAAAAAGATGGTGCTATGCAGGTGGAATTTTTCTGAGTAAAGCTTTCCAGATTTATGTTAACAATCATGCTGATACAAGCCCTCACCCACCTTGAGCTTAACCATTTCTTTCTATGTTTTGGTTAAGGGATTGCTTTAGGTAGATCCCTATAAATTATTCTAGTTCAACTTGCCCTGCTCAGAAAGAGTTTATAGAACATCATGTTCCTCACTCACTGTTAAAATTTTTTATAGACAAGCAATTTTAGAGAAAAAGGTCATTTCCTTCTGAACTTTTCCAATCTTTGTTAATAGCTTTAACAAATAATAATAATCTTTGTTATATAGCTGTATTAACAAAAGTATAATCAATTGATATTTTGGACAATTCTTTGTCATCTAACATTCTATACATACATATCCAATTCCCATATACTTGCCATTTTAAATGGTTAGATAACATTCAATCATGAACATGCTGTAGATTATTTAGCTACTCTCTTACTATCTACTTACTGTTCATTTAAAAAAAAAAACTAATTTATTTAAAAGTCATTTAGAATGATTTCCTTGAGGTATAGTTCCCAGAGTGAAAGGTTGCAACAGTTTATAGCTCTTGCTACACATTTCTTTCTACACCATGTGACAGAAAGCCCAAACCAATCTATTGTGCTAATGTTGAATATAAGTACCACTCACCCACTGAAGTGAAAACAGAAAATCACTGTCAGAACACCCATGCAGAATTAAGTATCCAATACATCAAGAACAACCTCAGTGAGTGATCTTGGGCCAGCAATCTCCTGTCCTTTTATTAAGATATTTCTATATGCAATACTTTACCAAACACTTGATTTACTTTGCAGCATTTAATTCCTTACAATACCCTAAAGAGGTACTATTGGTATCTCTATTCTACAGATGAGGAAATTGAAGTTCAGAGAGACAGTGAGTTGCCTAAGGTCACAGAGCTAGGAAACATCAGATCTAGGGATGTCTTCAGAGCCTGTGTCTTAACTCAGCTCCACCACCTTGAAATCTTGGAAGATGCTACTGCAGATTGGGAGAGCCTGGAGGAGCCAGCAGGACCTCCTCCCTTCCCACTGCCATGGGTATTTCAGCCGGGCACCCAACTGCCCTAGGGAGGGGAAAGAAACACCTTTTAGGTGCCAGTCAGAAGCCCCATGCCATAGCCTGAGACCTCAGTCTCAAAGAGTTGGGAGCCCCAGGGCCAAAGAAATGAAAAACCAAGTCCTTTTAATTTTTTGAATTTCCACACCAGAAAGTCCAGGCCAAGCCCTCAGCAGCTGACTATTTCAAGACCACCTGCTTCACCAGAGCCTCCTTAAACATCCAGGTGCAACTCCAGGGGCACTCCTGGAGGCCAGCTGAGCCAGGGCTTGCTCAGCATTCCAAAAACCCATCAAATGTGGGGAGCCCTGGTGTCTCCACAATTCTCTCCCCTTACTCTCTGAAGATGGAATCTACCAGGTTCTCACGCAATTCCATTTCAGTAAAAATTTAGAACCCTCCCTTCCCCCTGTGTGTATCCCCTGAGATATTTTCAAACTCATAGCATCAATGGCCTGCATTTAAAACCACAGCACAGATGCCTCATGAATGGCTGAGCCAGCCGCAGACACCCAATGTGGCTCCTTGTACCATTTTTAGAAAGAACTTGTTGTGAATTTTCCAGTATGGGTTTTAAGGGACCAATCCCCTGCTGATAGACTTTGAGCACCACAGTTGCTATGGCCTGCCACGGTTGTGTAAGAAAACTTGGGCTTAGGCCAGCATGTGGCTTACTCATTTGACAGTGTCTCCTTCAGTCCCCACCTCTGAGGGCAGGTGCTTGGCGAATCATTAGCTGGTTTCTATTTGATCAGTGGATTCTATCTGCTTTAGAAGCTGCAGTCGGATGCTTCCTACAAAGAACATCCCTGAATTCTGAGGGACCATCTTCCAAATGTAAACTGGTTTGGAAGGGACCTTGGCATGGGGAACCATGCTAGTTGTATCTTATAACTACTTTGTGAGGCAGGTATTTCCCCAGTTTACAGCTGTGGAAATGGAGGCAGACAGACCACATTTGAGAAACTTGCCAGTCACCAGACTATTAAGTGGAGGAGCTGGGGTTAGAATCTGAGCTGGTAGTCTCATTTGCTACAATTGCAGTTAGACACTAAATATAGTGCCATGGTGGTTAGAGGGGGCATATTGAATCAGCCTTCCTCAGCAGAGGAGGAAATGAAGATATAGGAAAGCCAAGTGACTAAGGCAGGCAATGAGTGGCAGGCAGAGAGAGCTGTGCCAAGCAGTCCCAGTGCCAGGAGTACTTGTGAGCGTTTCTGCAGTGTTCACAGTCTCCTCAGACTGGAATACCTCTTTAAAAGATGTCAAGGCCTGAGTAGCTGGGGAAGTATTCCTTAAAAAATGGGTGCCTGTCGCCAATTGACTTATACTAGGTCTTCTTTACCCCTTTTCACCTCCTACCCACTGCGGGGCAACATGAGCTATCAGGGGAACTAAGTTCTTTGACAAATGCCAGTGGGGGCAGGTGGCCGACACTGCTCATGGCAGCTCAGTTCCCAAACCCCCTAGGCTCTGGGTTGGTCTCTTGGCCATCTGGTCACCTCATGCCCATTCATTTAGTTAGGAAGGAAAGCAGCATTTCTTGAGTGCTTACTACGTGTCAGGCACAGTGCAAGCTACTTTTCACTTACCAGATCATGTAATTTACCCAACAACCCCACAAAGTGGTATGAAACTTTTAGCCTTCTTGTTATAGATGGGGAAATTAAAGCTTAGCAAGATTATGAAAGAAGATCAAGGTTATACAGACCTCAGTGGCTGGGAGGGAAGCCCAGGCTTGCCTGGTCCCAGAGCCAATGCCCTTTCTACCATGCTATTCTACCTGGGATGTTCCCTTTCCTCCACACTTGAGAAATGCAACTGCTCCAGTGATTCTTAAAAAAAAACAACCCAAAACAAACCCAAACATTTCCCATTTTCAGAGCTGCCTTAGGATGTTACTGTAAAGTCTGATAACTTGGGATCCTCTTTATTTTTTCCCCTTCACCTGCTCTTCTGATTGTCATTTATACTAAGGTGCAAATTTCTGGCATCGACCACTTTTGGGTAGGATCTGGGGAGTCCCAGGGACTTTCCAGGGCCCTGAAATATTTCCATCAGCTCCCAGGGATGCCCTCCCAAGATACATACCCTAGCTAAAAGGAAAACCCACAGAAATGTAAACCTGAGGGGAAACAAGAACATGTACACGTTTCCAGGGGTCCTTTCAAGGGGTTACATTTTTCTGGAGAGCAATCTGGTGATCTGGTGATAATAACAGGAACCGAAAAGCATTCTTAGCCTTTGATCTGGTAATCTGGTAATATTAGCTTGGAAAATAGACCTCAAGGAAATATTTCAAAAGAAAAAAAAAGTTCAAAGATATTCTCAGTAGCACTGTTTACAGTAGTAAAAATATACTACAAACAACCAGAATGATCTATAATAAAACAATTGAAAATGACAAGTATGAGGGTTATCTCAGTCCAAGGAAACGTGTATGTGAAATAGCACGCCCAAATCCACAAGAAAATGAAAAATCACAAATAAGATGTAAGCATTAATCACTACTTTTTAAAAACATTTAACGTATATGTGAGCATGATGGAAAAAAGGAAGGAATAGGATGGATCGCTTAATAGGCTCTGGTTTGGTTAAAGCTGTTTAAGACCATACAAGAAAAAAGATTAAAAAGATAAAAATAGATCACCACCACCACCAACTACAAAAACGCTAACATATCCTTAAGGAGAAAGAGCAAAGGAGAGAAAAGAGAAGAGAAAAATGGGTTAAAATTAAGCCTCATTCATTCATTCACTTTTTTTTTTTAGCATTTCCTCTTCACCTACAACGTGCAGGGCACAGGGATATGAGCACTGGGTTATCACAGTGGTGATAAGAGACACTGTCATTGCTAGAGCTCTGTAATCAGAGGATCCCCTCAAGGTGGGGATAGCACTCTCCAGATCCTGGCTGGCTGCCACATCTGTCACCCTGAGTGGAGAACATATTGGGCTCAGAGGCAGGCCACTGCTGGCGGACCTGAGGGGAGTGAACAGCCCTCTCTGATCTGCTGGATTCCACCTGCAGCCAGAGACCAGCTCCTCTCAATAACATAGGCCTTTTACTGCCCCAGCTGCCCCCTGTGCCCAGTTCCAACATGGCAGTGGAGGGATTCACAGGGCATTCCACCTGTATAGTGCTACACTTGTCCATCAGTATAACTCCCTCCACAGCCACCAAACTCACACAGCACAAGTCACAAGAGTTTAAACACAGGAGTACCCATGGCTTTAGTGAAAACTGGTGGCCTCCAGCTTTCGGATAAGTTGCTGGATTCTACCTTAACATGGCACAGCTGATATCATCCCTGCCCCAGGGTCACCGCAGGGGATCAGCTGGACAGCTGGACACTGGGCAAAGTTAGAGGCATAAGCCAGGTATCTTTGAAGAGAAGATCCGTGAACTGGGATTCCCAGTGTCTAAAAGAGTTGGACTGGATCTTCCCAATACTGTCTTGAGGCAACATTAGTGGCCTTTACCCAGGTGCCTTGGGCTAAGTGCACAAAAGCCCTGTCCCTGTCATAAGTATGCTCTGTCCACACCTCATGGAAGGGAGGATCCTGGATGCAGGGGGCAGAGAAAGTGCCCAGGCCACACTTACACAGTAGAGACGATATGGTGCAGCGGGGGCCCCTTCGATCGTGGGACAGCAGGGCCAGGGCCTCCCTGATGTGTAGTTTTTAAAAGGTTCTGAGGTGATTTTCATGCCCTACCAACTTGGGAAGTCACTGGAAAAGTGGACCAAGCTGCCATCTTTGGAATCAGAAAGACCTGGGCTCGAATCCCAGCTCTGTCACTCATTAGCTCTGTGACTCGGGCAAATAACTTAACCCCCTGATCCCCAGTTTCCTGACCTACAAAATGGGGACAATAATACCCACATCATAGGGTTACAACTGGGCAGGTGCCCCTGGAGCCCGCTGAGCCCGCTATCTTAGCACACATCACATGCTGTAATTGCTGGTTTACTGCTCTAGGTATCCTGTGGCTGGACACACCTTGACGGCAGGTGTCCTGTTCATTCTTTTATCCTTGGCATATCACTATATACATTATTCAACTCATTGTTGAATAATGAGTGTCAGGAGGGTGGCTAACATGTGGAAAGTGGCTACCACAATGCCAGCTCACAGTAGGCACTTAATATAAGTTCCCCTCATATATGAAAATGTAGATTAAAAACACACACAAACAGATAGTAGCTTTCCTAAGTAGCTCTCAGCCTTCTCCCTGCCCCTGAATTAAAATTATTCCATTTACAAGAATCCTACAGGAGCACATTGTTTAAGGAACACAGGCTGGGTAGGAGAGGTCACCACCGCTTTATTTCTACCTGTACCAACCTCCAATTTCAACAGTGCAGGGCCATGGTCTCCTACAATAGAAGGTACAAAGTCTCCACTCACTGCTCAGCTCACGGCGTCACTCAGAGCCACTCACTCCACAGGCTGTCATGGTCCCGCAGCAGTCACTAATAACGGAACCATTTCTGTTCTCCTTGGAGTGGCAGTTGGCAGTGGCAAACAGGAAGCTGCCTTGCAGCAGGGTGTGGCCATGCCCTGTCAACATACGTGCACAGAGAGACATGCACTTTTTGTTCCTCTCCAGCCCCCTTCTCTCTTGTGTCTTTAGGAGCAAAACGTCTGAGTTATTTCAGTGAGTCAAAACTTTTTGCACTATTTAAGATCAACCATCACTACGATACAAACAAAAACTGAGAACAGAAAGGGGCCTAAAACATAGCAAGGGTCTGTTTTCCTACCATCAGTCCCTCGCCTGTGGCATTTCTTTAGAAACCAACTGTGTGTGAGTGTGTGTGAATTTTCCTCTTTATTTCTCTGTGGGCACACAGGAAACAACCCTAGCTAGAAACCAGGCCAGGTATACTGCCGATCACTCTAGTGAGCCCGTGGGTCCGCCAGTGGGCCAGCTACTAATGTGTATTCAGGGTCTCCAGTGTGCACGCACTGGACCAGGGACTATCATGCATAGGAAAGAAGGAGAAACACAGGTCTCTAGCTTCAAGCAATTTGCACAGTTTGAATAGAAAAGGCCTGAAACATTTCTTAAAACGAATGACATATAAAAATGACAAAGAAAAACAATTGCTGAGTAGAGAACTGCAGAAAGTGTCACTGGAGCTGCACATAAATGCTGAGAAGTGGGGGCGATGAGTTGGTAAGTTTCGTTAGTGCTGGCTTGCTGGTGCTCTGAAAGGTGTGCTCTAAATTTTTCCACTCTGTTCCTTCCCAGGCCCGAGGCTTGTGCCTCCAGAAGGGCTGTCCAAAATAGACTGGTCCCCAACCCAGCCTCCTACTCCTGACCTCTTTCTGAGGTAGCTCTCTCCCCACTCTGGCCTCGGCTCCAGCCCCAGCCCTCAAAGCAAGAGCACTGTCTATGCTGACATTCATGCTGCTGCACGGGGTGTGGGCTGCCAGCACGCGCGGCCTGTCAGGCTCTCTTCAGTGTCCTGCGCCCAGCCCCATGCCACCCTGGGTGGTGATTGTGCCCTGCACTCACACTTACACATCCCAGGGAGGCAGTCTTGCTGTTGGATAAGGAGGCTGAGTCAGTGACACGCTGGGCAACCAACTCGTGGTGGTAGACGTTTCCTGGCTCCTGGCTGAGGGCCCTGCCAGTCAGAACGCACCACTTCCCCTTTAAGAGAACACGCCCAGATGAGATTAGGGAAAGGCAGAAAGCAAAGCCCGGAACACTCAGGATTGTATCCTGAATTTGGCAGATGAACTTGGGTTTTCCTGAACTGCACACACAAGGTGTGGTCGGAGGCGGTGGCTCCTCAGGCACTGTGAGAGCCAGCACTGTGTGTGCAGTGCCTGCAAGACAGTGGCCCTGGAGCTGCTGTCTGCCTGGGCCTGGGTCTTTTCACTGCCCTGTCCCTCAGGGCCTGCCCATCCTGATGGGCAGAGTCCAATTGGATACCTACTACTATGCTTTGGAGAGAGTAGAGAGGTCAATATAATGATTGGAAAGTACTTTCGTGGGACATTTTAAAGATTAATTTAAGCAGGGAGTTTTCATTCATTCTGGATATTTAGAAAGTTTATTCTCTGATCTTGGCAAAGGACAGTAGACTCGGGATGGGGGTGGGGGAGAGGCTCCTACAAAAACAATGGTTGATGTGACCATATGATTCCATTTATATGAAATATCCAGAATACATAAATCCATAGAGACAGAAAGCAGATCAGTGGTTATCAGGGGCTAGCTGGGAGAAGAAAGGGATGGCAGTGATTGCTTCATGGGTATAAGGTCTCCTTTGGGGGTGATGGGTGCACAGCATTGTGAATGTACTCAATGACATTGAGTTACATACTTTAAAATGGTTAATTTTCTGTTATGTGAATTTCACCTCAACTAAAAAAAAAAAAAAAACAGTGGTAAAGTGTGTTTTGGACATGTTTATCCTCTACTAGGCCCTCTCCTGTGTTTCACCCAACATTTCTTTGTAAAACCTGGCTATCACCTGATGAATCTTAAGTCAACCCTGGCTAAGGAGTATATGCTTTTTAGTAAGGAACACTAAGCACAAACCTCTACGAGACAAAAGCTTTCCAAGACTCAGAAGTGTGACTCTTCTGGAGAATTTCAGGCTGTGGGGAGATAGTTTCATCTCAGATCATGCCACATAAGCTGGGCAGGGCTTGCTTGCCTCTGTAGGGCAGGCTCCTGTTGGGACCATCCCTTCAGCAGCCTGACAATACAAACAAGGCCAGAGATGGGGTGTCTCCCATAGAACTATCCAGGGAGAACGTCACTTAGACCTCTGGGTTCTTGGCTTCCTTTTCAACTCTTGCAGAGAGAGTTTCTTCCCAGAATTAAGGAGAATTCATAAGTTTCTGACGGAAGGAGCTGTGCTGGCTGGCTGAGCAGAACTGGTTTCCACAATTCCATTCCTTTGTAACAGAGTTAGTGGGGACGAGGGGGTGTGAGCTGACCGCCCACCTGACTAGCCCCACTGGATGGAGTATCCAGCCCCCTTTCCTCAGTCATTCTCAGCTTTGGTTGGAGAGAGCCTGCTCCCAAGGGCTAGGCTGTGAGCCTTGTTCTCCTGATGCTAGGCCAGTGGGTCAAGGGACCCTGGGCACATTTCCCCCACCCAGGGGACTGTCACATAGAGGCCTGCTGGATGTTGCAATGCTTAGAAGAAACGCAGATGAAAGGGCAAGCTCCCCAGCCTGGGAGCCTGAGTTTTTCCAGAGACAAACATGAACAAGTTTCCTAGTATCTCTGCTGACACTTCCAGTATGACAGACATGGGAGCAGCTTTCCATGGGTCAGCTCTCCCAGAGCAATCTGGCCCTTCTGGAGCACTGGCCCCTGCCTCTTCCAGCCCTGTTCTCTTCCCTCACCTCAAGTGCCCATGTAATAAGTAGGTGGCCTAAGTTCTCAGCAAATAGGTGGCTTAAGATAATAAGATGCAATATTTATACTGCTCTAGCTTCTTAGAGGCAGCAAGTTTATGGTTTGGAACCATAACTCTAAATAAAAAAACAGGCAAGACCAACCTGATTCAAAAATGGGCAAAGGACTTGAATAGACATTTCTCCAAAGAAGCATATCCAAATGGCTAACAAGAACATATGAAAAGATGCTTCACGTCATTAGTCATTAGAGAAATGCAAATCAAACCACAATGAGGTAGCACATCACACCCACTAGGATGGCTATTAAAACACACACACATACATAAATGGAAAGTAACAAATCATGGCAAAGATGTGGAGAAAGTGGATCCCTTGTGCATTGCTGGTGGGAATGTAAAATGGTGTAGCCACTATAGAAAACAGTACCGCAGTTTCTCAAAAAATTAAAAATAGAATCACCATATGACCCAGCAATTCCACTTCTGGGTATACACCCAAAAGAATTGAAAGCGGGATCTCAAAGAGATATTTGTACACCCACATTCATAGGAGCCTTATTCACAACAGCCCGAAGGTGGAAGCAATCCACGTATCTACCAGTGGATGAAGGGACAAATTGTGGTGTATAAATGTAATGGAATGTTATTTGGCCTTAAAAAGGGAAGAAATCCTGTCCTGTGCTACAACATGGATGAACCCCAAGAACACTACACTAAGTGAAATAAGCCAGTCATAAAAAGACAAATACTGTCTGATTCCACCTATATAAGGTACCTACAGTCGTCAAAATCATAGACAGAATGGTGGTTGCCAGGGGCTGGGAGGAAGGAGGAATGGGGAGATCTTATTTAACGGGTACGGAGTTTCGGTTTTGCAAGATGAATTCTGGAAATGGGTAGTGGCAATGAGTGCATAACAATGCAAATGTACTTAACACTGAGCTGTACATTAAAAATAGTTAGGATGGCAAATTTTATGTTAAATATCTTTCAACACAGTTAAAAAACCTTAATTAAGAAAAGTTAAATATAGAATTACCATATGACCCAGCAATTCTACTCCTACGTATACACTCAAAAAGAAGTGAAAGCTGGTACTCAAACAAATCTTTGTACACAAATGTTCATAGCAGTACTATTCCCAAGAGCCAAAAGGTGAAAACAACCCAAATACCCATCAATGGATAAACAGATAAACAAAAATTGTGGTATACACATGCAATGAAATATTATCCAGCCATAAAAAGGAATGAAGTATGATATATGCTAAAATACAGGTGAATCTCAAAACCATTATGCTAAAGGAAAGAAGCCTGACACAAAAGGTAATATACATTGTATGATTTCATTTATATGAAATGTCCAGAACAGGCAAATCCACAGAGACAGAAAGCAGATTGGTGGTTGCCAGGGGCTGAGTGTGGGGAGTGGGGCAGGGAGAGTAACTGCTTAATGGGTATGAGGTTTTATTTTGAAGAGATGAAATGTTTTGGAACTAGACAGAAGTGGTGTTTGCACAACATTGTGAATGTACTAAATGCCACTGAATTGTTCAGTTTAAAATGGTTAATTTTATGTTATGTGTATTTCATTTCAATAAGGAAAAAAAAAAAAAAAAAAGCCTGCAGAAAGTAAGAGCCGGGACAACCATCAACAGAACAATCGGTTTCACGGTAACTGAGAATTACCTTCAAAACCCTTCTTGAATCACTTAAAGGAGGTAATTTTTAAGTTGAGGTAATTAAGGCGGCCAGCAGGAGACAGCAAACAGGCACTCTAAGACAGCAGTTCCCACACACTGCCCGTCTGGGTCCATGAAGAAGTGCTAATTTGCCTTGAACAACATGATACACAAACACACCCACATGCGCATACATATCTACAGACACATACACTTGTACACCGAGATTATTCCAAGTTTGTGTCCTCCCTGTGTTTCTGTGTTAGGATCTCCTTTCATATGGGTATTGATGATGGATAGATGGTTGTTGGAGTTTATTACATATAGGGGAGTGTTGTTTTGTTCTTAATATCCTTACAACAACAACAACAACACACACACACCAGGCAGGCTCCCCTAGCTATTTACAAATGTGACACTGAGGCACAGCTCCCTCTGCCAACCTTCTCATCCCTGATATAGCTGCCATCTCTGTCAAAGGAATCACCACTCTCCCAGGGACCCAGGTCTTAGACCTTGAAGTTGGGACTGTGTAACACACTCTCATCAGGCAAGAAGACACCCCACAGGTAACTATTCTCTGCCACCCCCTGCCGGCCCTTCCTTGGGGCTGCAGTGGCCTCCCCAACACTCCACCTGGGGCTGCCCAGGCTTGGCTCTGTTTGGGGCAGTGCTCCCCCCCGCCCCCCAAGGCAGTGAGCGCTGGGTTAGCCAGCTGAGCTTCTTTGTAATACCCACACATTAATCCCATTTCTGTTCTATAGGGGACACCATGAACCAGTCCAATCCCCTTTCCATGGGATACCTTGCCAAACATTTGTTCCCTGAAATCTCTTTCTCTGGGCTAAACAACTCAGACTCCTTTTAAAATCATTCTTCACAAAACATTTCCACTACTCTCCTGATCTTGGTTCTCTTTGGCTCCTACTGTTCTTCACAAACTGTAGAACGTAGAAGGGGGAATATCACAGATAGGTCTGACCAGCTCCTAGCTGTCTATTCTGGACGTTCCTCTCCTATCAGTGCAGCTACAGATCCAACCTAGATTTTAAATTTCTGATAGCTGCCTTGCCCCTAAGTCTTATTTCACACATTTTCCTGCCAAGCTATGTATTCAAAGGAATCCTTTAAAAATGTCATCTTGCTGGATTCAGTCTATTGCTCTAGCCTGCTGGGATTTTTTTTGGATCCTGATCCATTAATATATCCATTCTCCCTCCTAAATCTACCACTTGAAAACTTGATAAGCCTGCCATCAATGCCATTTTTCTTCTGAATCCTCATTTACAATGAGGAAGAGGACAGGCCCAAGAGGGCAACTCAATCTGTCTCCCAGCACAACAGCAACCTGTGAACAGCACTCTTGAGTGTGTGCTTGTAACTGAACTACCTGCCGTTCATGGGGGCCCACATTTCTTCATGTCCCTGGGAAGGATCTCATGGGTAACTCTGACAAATGGGGATAACAGTAGCCCTCCTCTTACTGGTGGTTGTGAAGATTAAATGTAAGGCTCTCAGAGCAGGGCATTGCACATGTGAGCAATCAAACATTGCCTTTATTACTGACAAGGAATATAATAATGATGGTGATGATAATAACAATGGTTTTTCAATTCCCAAACTATCCTCCTACCAAATACAGACATTAGGCAGCTGAAACCAATGGAAGGAGCACTGGTATCCAAGAGCTGGAGTCTGAATCCTGTCTTTCCTTGCAGAATTTCCATGCTCTGAGTTAACAGTACCTGCCCCTCGAGGGCTGCAAGGAGGAGTCAATGAGACCAGGTATATAAAAGAGTTTTAAAAATTGACTCAGGCTATGCAAACATGAAAGAACTGTTAAGATTATTACTGTTATAAATAACTGAAAGATACAACCTTTCCATTGGCAGAAGCCTGCTGTTAAGCCAAGGAGGAACCTACAGATGTTCTCAGGCTGCCAGAGGAGCAGGTCTTGCAGCACAGAGTAGCTGACTGCTGTGGTGGAAAAGATTCCTGATCTACTCTCTCATCTCACACCAGAGCCAAGGCTGGCTTACGAAGAAAGTGTCTTCCTACCACGCCCACAGATGGGCCCCTCGCCTGCAGGACACATGGTCTCTCCATCGTCTCTTTGCTGAGTCTAAGGCCTACATAATGGGCAGCAGGGACCTGGCAGGTGACAAAGGGCCAGGAGAGCTGCTCTGAGCTCCTCTCTGGCTTGACCTCAGCTAATGCCTGGGCTCCCATCCTGGATGGCAGTTTCTGAGAATACCAGGCTTTTGGCTCTGACATTCTCAGGGCAGGACCCAGAAACCCTGTTCTCATCTCAGCTGAGTACGTTCATGTCCTCAGGGAAGAAATGGTCTTCACTAAGAAAAGGTCTTGGAAACATTTTGCAAAGCACTGTGAGAGGCCACCTGTGGGCCCCTAGCGTCTAAGGGTCAAAGCTCTCCCACAGCATGGGAGGAGGGAGACAGAACGGGCACGGGCGCTGCAACCACATACCCTGGTTAGGAGCAGCAGTTAAAATAGGAGGCAATCACTGGCATAGATAAGTTCTTTCCTAGACCATCTTAGGTCGGTTTCCCAACTTCCAGGGGAAATGAACACTGAGGGCAGATAAAAAAAAAAAAAAAAAAAAAACATACACACACACACACGAGAGTACTTCAAAAAGCTCGTGGAAAAATAGAATTGAAAGATAACGTGAGTTCCCATGAACTTTTTGAAGTACCCTGTACATGTAATTGTTGGCAAGACACTGAGAGGATTACGCCAGTGAGTCTATTAACAGATCAGGGAGTTTGCCCGGAAAGGTGCTGGGAGGAAGAGGCCCGGAAGGGAAGCTAACAATTCCTGTCAGATAATTTCTGAAGCCTACTGGTTCACAAGCTACTCCCACTCAACCTACCCCTGCGACAGTCTCCCTGAAGACAGGTGGGCTGCTGAAGTCACTAAAAATCATCACAGGACACACGAAAGCTAACTTGGACTTTCACAGGCATGCAACTTTTTTCCTGTGACTTTAAAACACGTTCCTATCTTCCTCCCACCATGTTTCCTTTGACTACGCTCCCACATGGAGAGATGGTGCCTGGTTCTACACACCACACACGTGGCAACGAGCCCCCGGATGAATCTCTGCATCATGGCAGTTCCCGTGGCACTCTGATGCTGCTACCCAGTGGAGCTGAGGCAGGGCCGGGCTTAGTTGATTGGTGTCTCATGCCTGAACTGTGCTCCCCCCAAATCCACACGTTGAAGTCCTAACCCCCCTGTACTTCAGAACGTAACCCTCTTTGCAGATAAGGACTTTGAAGAAGTGATTATGGTAAAATGAGGCCACTGGGATGGGGTCCTACCCCAATAAGTGATGGGTGTCCTTAGAGACACTGGGAGCACAAGTGCACAGAGAGATGACCACATCAAGGACGGCAAGAGGGCGGCCAAGAAGAGGTCTCAGATGAAACCAGCCACACCAGCACCTTCATCTTGGACTTCATTTTCTAGAACTGTGAGAAAATATTCTGTTGTTGAAGCTACCTGGTCTGTTTTATTTTGTTATGACAGCCCTGGCAAACTAATACAATTGGTTTACCCCCAAACCGTTCATGTTCACCAATTCAGGGAGAGAAAGCATGGTATGGAGCGGGCGGGGGAGACAAGAAACTCTAACCTCTGACTTATCTCAGCTCAAATGTATCTTCCTGCCGGGTCGAGGTGGGGTCAATCTCCTGATCCCTGCTGACTGGCAAGTCCTGCCCCCGCTGGAGTCCTGAGGCTGAGGTAGCCCACAAGTACACAGAGCAGGTTTTTAAAGTAGCTCATCTGGAACAGTGTGACTCCAGGCCACAGCCTGGGAGTAACCAGCTCCTTTTATCAGCTTACCTTCTTGTCTGGCCTCTTATCCAAAGAGTAATCTGATTACTGGTTCTGATTAGTCTATATGTCACTGTTGTTGTTTCAGAAAAAGATAAGACCTTGGGGGTGAGTGGACTAATGGCCAAGCGAGGTGGCCATCAGCAGACTCTCTCAGGGTTGAAAAGTCATCTGACCCAGCGCTGTCTTGGGCCAGGATTTCACCCCATCTCCAGGTTCAGCTTGGATGCCTTGGTCCTCCCTCGGACTCCTGGACCCTGCCAGAACCTGGGCTTCCTACTGAGTGCGGGGAACTAACCCTCGGGAACCAAGAGGGGAGGTGGACTCACAAACGCTCACTGCTGCTAAGGGGCCCAGACACACCAGATCAATGACAATCAAACAGCAGATGTGTTACTGAGCTCTCTCCAGGCTGGCAGGAGGAATCAAAGGTGCTTCATGCGTATTGGCGCGTCAATGTCTGGAGGGGCTGGGAGGCGTGACATGCTCTAGGAGACAGAGCTCACAGGGCACCTTCATTTTCCCAAGGATGGCAGGGTGGGTGGGATTGGCCATTTCAAATGCAAAAGCCTGACAGCATTCCCTGCCATCCCTCGCAGCTCCAACAGAAAGGCCTGTACTCTAGGTCCCTTTTGGGCCTGCTCATTCACTCTGGCCATGAGGTTATTTACGCAGCAGGGTGGGAGCCCCATAATCATTGCTAGCTGAGATGTACACAAACAACACACGCTTCAAACCTGAGGCCTTCAGACGATGGGCCTCAAGTCCCCCCTGTCCCAATCAAACAGACTGGACCAGGGAAGGGGAGGCAGAACGGGGGCCCCGTGCACCGGCACAGCTTTGAATCAGATCAGAACAAAGCATCACACTGCAGCCAGTTCACCCAGTGTGGACAGGGTGATGAGAAGGTGCGGGTCTGCTGACAGTGTTGGGCTGAGCTCTGGCTTTTTCTATAAGGCCCAAAGGGCTTGACTTGACTTCCGCCAGCCCAGGGGGGCTAGCGTGAGAAAGCACAGGGCACACTCTGAACGGTAAAAGACTGAGAGCAAGACGGCCTCATCATTATTCTCTGCAAGGTTAGAGGAGACAAAAAAAAAAAAAAAATTACAGTTTCATATGGATGAGACAAACATGCAGGAGAAGGGGAAATCTGCTCTTGGCAGCACCTAGCGTTATAACTACAAGTCTCGGCCTCATGGTCACACTTACTACCTTGGAAATTTCCGTTTCAACTGTCCATTCTCATTTGTGTGAGCTGGTGATGCTTGGATCAAAGCAGACTCCCTCCTCAGAAGGCCTTTCACGCGACCTAAACGATGTTTATCGCTTTCTCTCTCCTTTTCGATTTGTTTGGTTTAAAATATTTAACCCGAGGCACAATGAAGTGTCTCATTTACAACGTTCTCCTGGACCATTAGACTGGGACTCCATGCTCGTTACGCTGATGAACGCACTACTTACCCATGCAAATTCCGGGAGCAGCAGATTCAGAGATGGGAGGTGCTCAAGGTACGCTATCAAGGGCTGATTTAATTACGCAGCCATTCAGTGGGCAAAGCAGAGCAATTTTTAGCCAACTGTTCTAGTAAATATTATGGGAAACCCTTTTATAGAGTGCTAATTCTGGCTTAGTGTTTTCAAATGTGCCCAGCTTTAGTTCTCATTCAAACACGCACAGGGGGCCCCAAGGATGCTACCGCCAGGCCAGAAAAATCACATGGACAGGCATTAGCTGGTATGCCATCTTGCAGCTGATTATCACTGTTTAATATCATAAGCATCTGAGTATCACTGTCATTTAGGTGGGAACAAACTTTAAAGCACACTAACTTCCCTGCAGCCATCCTTCCTCCTCCCCCGCCCCCCATGACTCTTGAGTCCTGCTGACTGGCTCCTGGGCAGGCTTCGAGCCGCCACATGACACTGCTCCTGAGAGTTTGACAAAACAACCACTGCAAACCCATTTCAGATGTTTGAAACAATACCCAATCACTGCATCCACCCTCGCGGAGCGCCCCAGAGGAAATGGCATCATTACTTTCATTTTGCTCCGTTTGTGACCGACCAAAGGAAAACAACACGTCCAGAGACAATTATCAGAGTATCTGATCTCCGAGGCTGGAGAGTATGCTCCAGAACGTTATCAAGTGAACTCGCAGAGAAATTAATTTTCAAGAGCCAAAACAGTCCCCCGCTGCACACGCACTGCCGTTTCTCTAAATGCAGAAACGATTTCACTTTCCACAGTTGGAACAGAAACTCTCATGCATCCCCGTTTCTTCAAAAAAGTCTATAAATAACCCAGGATCAGCAAAATTATGCACAACATCCTGCTAGAAGAAGAAATGTAAACTAAAACCACTTACAGAGAGACTCAGGCTGCCAACTTAATCTGATGCTACGACGACTGTAAACATGTTGTACTTTTGGAACCTGAAGCAATCCACATTAGCACGAATGCCATC
The DNA here is from genome assembly GCF_000696425.1 of Galeopterus variegatus. NCBI lineage: Eukaryota > Metazoa > Chordata > Mammalia > Dermoptera > Cynocephalidae > Galeopterus > Galeopterus variegatus. The sequence goes on along the minus strand of NW_007726131.1, from coordinate 874,554 downwards.
GCAAAAAAAAAAAAAAAGAAAGAAAAAAAAAATGGCAACAACTAAACAACAACAAAAGCCCAGCCCCAAAACAGAGCAACGTGATTCGGTATTCTGCACGGTGCACGACCTGACGGCTGACGAGCCACAGTCACTACCAGCTATCCGAGCTTGCACACGCCAACTGTTTTGACTACAGGCACTTGTTAAACACAGAGTTTCAGGTCCTACCAGTTGGACACCAGAAGTTCACAGAACTGACCCTGTGCCAAGAACAACAAGCACGGAAAGCGAAACGGCTGCCTCGTGCGAGTGTTTTGTTAACTGTTTATGCAAGCCCCAGAGCAATTGGGTAACAATTAAGAATAAAAGAGAACTTAAATAACAAAAGCAAAAGATTAGCACCTTGAAGGAAATGTAGACATTGGCAGATGAAGGACAGACGTCACACTACTTTATCGGTGGGGTGGGTGGGTGGTTTTTGGAGAAAATTGGTGGGGGCGGGGTGGGTGTCACATGACACGCTGTGGTTATTAGCAGAAGGAACTGGGTGCTTTCTTGAAGCATCTTTTACTTAGAAACTGACTGAAGAGATTTTCCAAATGCTGAGGCCTTGATACACATGTGGGGGTGACGGCAGAAGCACTGGAATTTGGAAGTTGGTAAATCCCACAGGGGAAATAAGGGGTGTGCTGAATGAGTTTTTCAAGAGGAAAGAAAGGGACTTCCAAGTTCCCTGCTCTGTGCAGTAAGGCCACTGAGACACAGGAAGCCAACAGGAGCTGGAGGGGGGGGTAGAGGACAGTGACCCTGGGTTGTTGCTGGCCACGCCAGACAGGTACTGGGAAAGGCTCCGCTTTTAATTTTTGGGCTAATGGGGACTACCTTATCTATGATGTCCTACTGGGGACAGTGAATAAAATCTTTTTACCAGGCAAAATAAGATAAAAAGAAACATTTAAATTGCTTATTTAACAAGGTTTTCCATTTCTTCCCCAAAATGCATCAAGCAGTATTTCATTTTAGGACCAAGACAAGGAACCAGATTAAATTTTAGAGTTACCTGGGGACTTGAGAAAACCGAATTCCAAGAGAACTGGGGTGTAGATGTAACAGTGAGAAAATTTAAATTGCTGAGTAGACTGAAACCTAATGCCTGACCCCCCAAATCTCAGTCTCTCTCTCTCTACCCCCCCCCCCACATATCTATCTATATATCTATCTCTCAATCACCTATCTGATTTGAAGAATAAAGCGTTGCCCTGTCCCCACTCCACAGGTTTTGGGGAAAGTGATGAGTGAGTAGAAATGAGTTCTTTGTAAAAGCCACTGTAACCGTGGGCCACGTTCATGTTTATTCTGGAGAGTAAATATCGTTCCTCTGGTTTTGGGGGTCACCAGTACCATGATGGTGAACAGGAATCCACGTGGTGGCTCCTCCTCTCCTCCCAAAGGAACCCACATTTTATTACAAACTATATATAGAAATTGTTTCACTGGGATCTGAAATGGAGCCACCCTGGAGTGAAACGCAGCAGTTGCCTGACAGATCACGGAGAAGAGCAAAGGCAACTTACAGCATCCGTGACAAGGGAAGGAATGGGGGAAGTCCGGGGTGGGGTGAGCGGGGTGGCAGAAGGGACTCACGAGGGAGAAAGTTCAGATCCCCAGAAGTGTCTTCAACCAGGTCTGGCCTCAGGGTTGGCAACTGACTCGTTAAAGCAGCCACAGGATTTTTGTGATCCCTGCTTCCAAGCACATTACGTTATTTGATCCTCAGAAACATCCTGCGAGATGGGAAGGGCTGCTATTATCATCCCCTTTTTATGAAGGAGGAAAACGGAGGCTCAGAGAAACCTTGTGACTTTCCCAAGTTCACGCACCCAGAAAAGCTTTCTGATGTCCAATCCTGGGTCTCAGCCCCAAGAAGCACTTTAAAAGTGGTGGGCTTTATTACTCCCTTTTCAAGTGAACTGAGATTTAGAGAGGCTGTGTGATTTGGCTAGGGACATGCTGCAAACCATATAGACAGCACCACGCCTCCCAGCTCCTGGCCAAGCCCTCTTTGCTTGTCCCTATTGTGTTTCCAGAAAACAGAATGATAGAACTAAAAAGGCCAGTAACCTTGTTTAATTATAAAAGCACAACATCTCCCTTGATTTTCTCAACACTTCCTGCCTGCATGGCTTTTCTGTAGCAGTTCACAGATTACAAATACCTCACACAAAAGGGTTCCTCTCCATACTGTGGGGTAAGCTTCGGACATCTGCACCCTACAGCTACTATTTCAACAGAAAACAACCATCTCCACCCAGTTTGCACCCTGTCCTTTGTTGGTTTGATCAGTTCACCCACATGCGGACCCTTGGCTCCTCACCCTATCCTAGTCTAAGAAGCATCAGGAGCGGAAGGTCCCAGCAGACCAGCCAAGCTGTACATTACGTAGCGTGCATGCCCAAGGTGCACAGTCCTGCAAGTAGAAGGGGTCTGGCTTAGCACGTGGTTTGGTGGATACCTTCTCCAACATGCGTTCCAGGCTTAGGCCTTTGCTGAGTTTTCTGCAACAGAGGTCACTGAAAATACTGGACCAAATGAAGGTACCTACTGTCATGTTCCCTTTCCTGTGCCAAGTGGACACACTTGCAGCTTGATATTATTATTATTTGATATACTTGAGCAGGTTTATTGCAGGTTTTGGGCATTTTCTCTGGGGGACATGGTGGTGACTTACTACAGAGGACTAGGAGGTTAGTGGGGTGAATGGAGATATTTGTCATGAACTGAAGACTCAAGGTCATGACCAGAGATGCTGAATGTAGAATGCAGGAGGGGAGCCAGTCAGGAGGTGATGATTAGAAAGCTCTAGAATGTTTTGCCACTCCTTTATGAATCTACCTCTCCTCCTTCTTTCTGTCTGAAAACACAACACAGAAAAACAGAACCAAGGGCCAGGAAGTTGGGTGTCAAGATGGATTTTATATTGAATGTCACTAAAGCAGCCTAGGTCATAAGACTAATGAAACCTATGTGTTCCTGTTGATTAGAAATGCTCTGTGGTTAGAGGGATGTATGTGTTGTGCCTCTCCCTGCTTGTAAACACTCACTCTGAAGGGGGTTATTTTGAGGTTGTTTTGGTAACGACATGACATTTGCATCCATGCTGCCTGCAAGAATATGGGCATTAGGTAAATCAGAGCAGTCTTGGCAGGAAAACTCATTGACTTACAAGATACAAAGTGAGTGGAATATTTCTGCACAACCTGTGACACCTCTGAACATAGAGACCATTTTTTAAAACCCCTAAACTAGGACACACGATTTGACAAACACCGGCATATTTAGGGAGGACATGGTAGGCTATTTAAAATCAGAACTTCTGAAAATCCATGAGACATGGCCACCAAACTAGTAAATCAAATTAGAAAAAGTAGGCTCACAGAGGGATATGGAATATTAGCAGAAATTGGTACTAACAAGTAGTTAGTACTGGTATGCTTAACAGAGGTAGTTCCAGCACAGACTGGATAAATACTTCTTTGCCAATGCAAACAGATAAGGTGGTTTGGGGAATGCTAGTAAGCACGGGACATCCAGCTCTTGAGGATGACCGCATGGATGGGGACAAAGCTGCAGCCCTGGGCCACGCTCTGGGCATTGATACTCCTGCTGAGAGAAGGCAGCTGTCTCACAGCACACCCACAGAAGAGGAGGCTGGTCAGGGGCCAGTATGGGCTTTTGAACATGTTCTGGGTATGTGGAAAGCTGGCCCCAAAGGGAATGAAGACAACACAGGATGGAGGCCTGGGCTGTCAGGAGACGGAGAGACAAGAGAAGCACATTAGCAGCTGTGGCCACTATTGGCTGCAGTCCTGCCTCGACACTCTTCACTTTTGCCCTCGGCTTCTAGTCAAATTTGTGTTTTTAAAAAGGTGTTGTGGTTCAAGTGAGAGAGAAGGTAGAAAGGCTTTCCATTCAAAATGTCAAATCTTCAAAAAAAATTGTCGCCACTGTGTAACAGGAATCTTTCCAAAAGATCTTCAGTCACTGTACTTTGTCTTCTTACAATACTTTGAACACTATTTGATTCTTTTTCGATAATTCAAGGTCAGTGTTAGGGCATTCATTAATGTAAAACTGATGACTTCAGGGCCTACAAGTGTAGGTTTCAAACTTTTTAACTCTGATCTACCTTAAGAAATGAATTTTACACTGCGTCCTAGTATGCACACACATATACAGATAGAAGTTCCAAAGGATAATACAAGAACACTCTTTTCTTTTCCCTTCTCTCCCCTCCCTGCTCCCCCCCGCCCCACTTCTCTTCTCTTTCCTTGTTTAAAATGTTGGTCAGGACTCACTACATTGACTGCCCCATCCTCATGGGTTGGTACCCGCAGTTTGCAAACACTGAGAAAGCCTGCAGGGCTACTTGTCCCTGCACAAAATGAGCTTCGGCTTCCCCACTTTCTGCCTTTTACTTTAATTTTCCTGCTGTCTGGTGTTGCTTCTTTTGACCGTCAGGTCCTGCCTACACAGTCCTTCTTAGAGTTCTCATTTCCCAGATTTGGAAATCAGACCTTAAGCTTGCTAGTATGATGTACAAACTGAGTGTAAATGGTTTCTCAAAAAAAGCCCAAAGGTGTCCCTGCGACCATGGTGTGGAGCTAAGGTGCAGTGACTCAGTGCCTCTCCAAGCCCCGCAGGGATCCTGGCTGGGTTCCCAAGCAGCTTTACTCAATGGCAGAGGTCATGAAACTGAGGTGTTCTTGAATGTGCCACTTGTAAATACCTGCACGTGCACATGAGTTTTTCTTTTTTGAAAGGAGTATTTCAATGACAAAGGCTCCCAGCAGCAATATGGTTTTGTGAATGCCCATATCAGGCTCCTGCGTATGAGCAGGTTATTCCTAAAGTCATTTTCCCTGCTTCAGGCAGTTTGGAAAGATGCAATATCTTGGCTCTCCATACTGAGCTGCCCTTTGCCCTATTATCTATAGCTCTTCCTAATCTATACTTTGACCCATAAATGCAAAAAAGACAAACTAATTGATATACGAAACTTCTGGCAGTATTTTGAAAAATGTGTCGAGTTTGTATGCATGTGTGCGTGTGCATGCATGTGTGGTAGATATACTGATTTTTAAAAATTACAGCAAAAGGGGTAGACACTGTAGCCCAAAGCAACCTAAATAACAAGCAATCAGGCACTAGTTAAGTAAATAATTGGCACATCCATTCAGTGGAATGCTGGAAAGCTCTAAAAATGATGATGCAGGTCTATATTTACTGAAATGTATCCATGATAATTTTAGATGAAAAAAAAATGCAGGTTTCAAAGCAATGTCTATAATAGAATTCCACTTTTATTTTTTAAAATATTAAATATATGCATATGGATACATATGTACAACACATAAACTCATATGCATAGAAAAAAGATGGGAAAGTTTTACACCAAAGTATATATTTTACTTTTTTATATTTTCTGAAATTTTAGTGGTTTTTACAATACATTCCTTTTATAATAAGAACGAAAGCAATTTTCACTTTGGAAAAAATAAAATTCTATGTTACTACGCAAAACAGTACCTCTGTTTGGGGCACCACTCCTATTTGCACCCACCCCATCCTCATGTCTTCTCAAACTTTCAAAAGAGTTCTACTCACATGAGAAAGGGTAAATTTGAACCTTTATTGGAAAATTTTTACATTTATGCATTTTAAGGCAAAAGACTGGCTTATGGTTTTACTTTTAATGGTCATGTTCTCTTCTCTGATGGGATGAAGGAGACGTAGAAACTCCAGGCAGATGGCTTTGCTAGTTACTTTGTTGGCAGAAGCAGGCTACAGGCCTCTGTAGTCTATAGGAAGACAAGTCAAAGAGTTCACATGATCTATATTCTGAAGCTAATTTTCTCCCAAGCTGGAGTTAATTCAAGCATAAAACAATGTCAGTTTAAGAATGGGAATAATCCCTAGCTCTTGTTAGTGCTGCTGTCTTTACAGAGTTCGTTTACATCCATGGATAACTGGTGTCTCACAAAAAACTGACTAGGGAGAGTGGGTGAGTATATTATTCTCAGTTTACAGATGAGGAGACTAAGATTTATCGAGGTGAGGCAACCAGAGACAGGATCCAAACCCGATTTTCCTGGGTTTGTTCTTTTCATTCTGTATCACTGCATTCTTTCTAGAAATAGAGAAACCACATACTTGATTGTCCTAACTGGACAAATTTGAAAGGAAAAGGGGGTGCTAAATGGATGGGCTCCAGGCCAACGATATATGTTGTAACTTTTCCAGGCAAACCAGGACCTATGGTCACTTCAGATATAATCCAGCCCCTTATACACACACACACACACGCACGCACGCACACACACACACGTGCACGCACAGACACTGGAAGTCACAACTTTTGAATAGAAAGAGATATGAAACAGAGTTACAAAGTCTATAATTTACTTTAAAGTACTAGAGTATAGGAGCTGGCTAGTTAGCTCAGTTGGTTAGAGTATAGCCTTGTAATAGCAAGGTCAAGGGTTCAGATCCCTGTACAGGCCAGTTGCCAAACAAACAAACAAAAAACTTAGAAAATAAATAAAAATGAAGTACTAGAGTATAAAAAAATAGATATAGATAAAAATAAACTTTAAAAAAGTTCTCAAGCATAACCTGTGTTTTACTGTATATGGAACAATCTAGGCCTTACTTCTCAGGGTCATCAGCTCCCATGCTATCAAGAATACAAAGTCTGGGTTGGACTGGTATTAATCAAAGAGGGCAACACTCCCAAAGTGGCTACTTTAACTTTTGCTGCTACTCACATTTTCACCAACATTCTGAACTCAAAAAATGGGTTTTATTGGTGAAGCATGTGACTTAGTATAAAGAATGCTAGAAAGGGCTTTTATTGGTGAAATTTAAGGTATTCAAGACATTGTGGCCTGGCCAAAACCTTTAGAGACACTCTCCCCTTGCATAAACAGGGTATTTGAACCCAGTGGGGTCTGTTTCTTTACCCTTAGGGATGACACTCAAGGCTGCCCTGTGTCTGGCTGTGGAATCAGGATGGTTTATGACAGCTGATTTATGATAGTTTATGAGGCTGATTCAGGGAAATGGCCTCCTCTCCCTGGAAATTCTTGCAGCTGTCTCGAGCGAGCCTTCTATGCAAGGTGTGGTTGGAAAACCTCAAAGGCTAGGCCTCCATCAAACTTACTGAGCAGGCCGAATCTGCTGTTTTGTCCCTACTTGTTCAAAAACGCTTGTTTGATTAATGCCTGTATCTGTGTCAGAATTCAGCTTAATACCCACATTCATTAACCTGGTAGAGAGGCTGTGGGGGAGAAGCTAACTCTCACCACCTCGATCTTCTATGACCTTCTATGCTGGCAATGATTTTCTACCAAAAACAAATGAAGGGAGCTATCATCTAGGTTGGCCCACAACAAACTAGGTGAATCTGAAGAGGGGAGATTTCAGGAAGGGTTCCCTTAACACATTTTCCTCCTCACCAGATTACGAACCTCAGGAAAGCAGGCGCAGGGTCTGTCTTACTCACTACTCTAGTCCCTAAGTCTGACAAAGTGCCTGTCCATAGAGGTGTTTTACTAGTTTGTTTCCATTGCTTGTAACATAAATACCTGAAACTGGGTAATTTATAAAGAAAATATTCATTGCTTACAGTTTTGGAGACTGGGAAGTCCATAGACCAGGGAACATATCTGGTAAGGGCCTTGTTGGTAGTGACCCTACACAGCAGTGCGGGGTGTCACATGGCAGACGGCTTGAGTACAGAGAGAGAGCTTCTCACAAGCTCTCCTTTTAAAGTCATCAGAACCATGCCCATGACCACCATTAAACCATCAAGGGATTAATCCATTCACTGGGGCACAGTCTTCACAACCCAATCACCTCTTCAAGGCCCCACCTTTCAATTACCATAATAGGCTTTCCCACCCTCTTAACATTGTCAGTGGGGGTTAAGCTTCTTTCTAGTACATAAAACTTGGGGGACACAATTCCATCCATATCAGGTGTGTAACATACTTTTGTTGGGTGAATAAAATAAATGAGTAAGAATTCTGTCTTTTCTAGAATCTAATTTAACTGTAATCTGTGATTGTTCTTTATTCCACTAATGATAACTGATCCTCACAGATCATAACCTACTGTTGTCTATATCGCAATAATGTGATGAGATTGGTATTACCATTCCCATGTTCGGATGAGAAAACCAAGGTCCAGAGAGGTTAAAACTTAAGTTAGCAAAGCCCGGACTTGAACCCAGTCTGAATTAGAAAAAACTCAGTTTTGCAGATTTTTTTTTTTTTACTACTTTTATTCTACTCACTTTATCCCATGCTATTGCACACACACCTTTCTGGCACTTCATCTTGTTTTATCAAAAGCTTTTTTGGGGGGGGGGGCGGAAACTCGATGGATGTTGGAATACATAAGCCAGCTTTCCGGCTCTTTTACTTTTAATTATTTTGATTGACATGTTGCCTTGAGGGATGTCTAATGGCCTCTCATGTCTTTGAGCTGCAGAAGAAGCAGTCTCTAGGAACCTGTCACAGCTCCCCTGTCTCCAGGGCACCAGTGCTGTGGCTCATTCCAACCCCCTCCCCCCAGGCACCCTTCCCGCCTGCCACATTGGACTACTGAGAGCCTTTTGTTTCATGCCTCTGAGACTTGGTGCACAGTGTTCTTGCCCTGGAATGCTTGTCTACCCTTTCGTTCTCCACCTTGGTTAACTCCTTGTTTTCTTTCAAGACCCAGTTCACACATTTAGCACATGTGGGATACCCAGGAGATCTGGCCACTCTGTTCCTCTGCCGAGTCTCCCTCCAGTCCCCTTCTCTGTGCTCCTAGGATACACAGAACACACCTCCAACTGGGCACCTGATACATGGCTCTGCAGTGACCAATGGACTTGTCTCCTTCCTCAACTCCACCATATGGAGCCTGAGTTAGAGACTTGTTCTCTGTACTGGTACATAGCAGGCACTCAAATGGTGTTAGATAACGAATGAATGAATCAGGAAATAATTGGCCAATTCACAGTCAAGCAGGAGAAAATGTGGGATCAGCAGGCAGCAGTCTCCAGGGGTCTGCGGGCTAGCTACCCTTAATTATTTCTCTTAGCCACTGGACTTCAAAATTATTTTTTAAGCCTAAGAGCATTGTAGTTGGTTTTTATGGGAGGCCATAGACTATTTAATTCTGAGTACTCTGCTACTTCGCTTGTTATAGAAAAAATACCTCTAAAGAGATATTCCAGATGCAGTCAGTTCCCACTCACTGATGCTGTGCCAGCCATGGGCATCTCCTCTGAGGCACTGTCCCTGACAGTGCCCATGGGACAGGCTGCACAGGCAGTTCCTGGAGCTCTCACTAGCTCTGGGGTGTCCATCTAAGCTGAGAAGTTACCTGGTCCGAGATGCAGACCAACAACTGACCCGATCAGAGATACTGAGACTGTGGCCTAATGAAATAAACAATTCCCAGCATAGTCCAGCCCTTCAGAATGTAATTGTTTCTGACCACACTGTGTAGATAAAAACAGTTTAGTGATTTCCTCCCACTAAACTCTTGGGCATAAACCAAGAAATCTGCAGTGTGGCTATTTTGATGTTACTGTACATTTGTAAATATTTAGGTATTTTTTTATGTTCTTATCAGTGTTTCTCAGCAGGAACACAAATGGCATTTTAGGTGGGATAATTCTTCATTGGGTGGAACTGTCCCATGCACTGCAGGGCATTTAGCACCTCTGACTCAGCCAATGCCAGTTATTACAACAGCCACAAAATGCACACTTCCACACACCTCTAGAGGTAAGAGCCACCATGAATACTGGGATTCCTGATGAGGTTATTTTTGATTCATTTTGCACAGAAGAATCTTAGAAGGGACCAAAGAGCCCATACAAACTGGGAGGTGGGTTGGATTCTAAGGGGACAAGGCCCCGGGAGTCAGAGAGAGCACACCGAGGCAACGGGACTGTCAGACCCTGGCCTGTCAGTGGGAGGAAGTGGATGTCCTGTGGGCAGGGAGGATGCATTGGTTTCTTGCATGAAGAAGTCAAGGCAGCTAAGAAGCTGGGCTCACAGAACCAAGAGATCAGAATAGAACTTGATAAGGAATGAGTGGGGTATGGGGAAAGTCCTGGGCAATGGTTCTGAACCCTGGCTGCAGTCTGAGCTGCCTTCTCAGTCTGCAGGGGCATACCAAGGGACCAGGAAAGTCATTGATTCTGGACAGCTCTAATGGCTTGAGGGTTCTAGGTAAGAACTAGGTCTTGTCTTTTGCTTAGATTTAAAAGAGCAACCACAATCCAACAACCCTCCCATTGCTACCATCTCCACTGTGTTCACACCCTTCAAATATGACCCCCTGCAGAGAATTTCTAAGTTTCTCAAAGTGACCTTGAAGGGAATCTGTATCACAAAGGGAGAGAGGCTCTAAAACCACCCCAGGAGAAAAATCTGCTGAAGTGCTGAGAGAGGGGGCACAGGTACAGAAATCACCATCTATCACTCTGATTTAATGGCTAGAAGCTCTGCAGCCCTAGCAGGAGGCAATGGGTAAAGTTGCTGTGAAGCTACTTATTCCTTTGTCTCATTTTTCTCACTTATTTTAAATTTATTTTATCTTTCTCTGTTGTTTGCAACTTTATAAGCAGCCTTAAATCCTTTTGCAATAAGGCCGAGTATAAATAAATAAAGCAAAGAAAGAAAATACATGGCTGCTGTTGTCAGCACTGGCAGGCTGGGTTTTGGCCGTGATCTAAGAGGAAGGAGGTGCTCTGCCGAAATGGGAAGGGAGGAAGGAGGAGGAGGAGAAAACTCCACGGTGTCATGGACAACAGTTGGCCCTGGACCCTGGGGCCTAGGTACTGTCCTGTCTCTGCACCAAGAGTCACAGAGCCTCATGCAGTTTCCTGTCCTTTGTTCTACGAGGCACTGGCGCTCAGCTCTGTTCTTTTCCTCTCCATCCACATTCTCTCTCCATACACGTGCCTCTTCTTCAAGTGGAGTAGGCCAATCAGGGCTCCTGCCAGGAGTTTCTGTGAGTGATGACAAATGTAAGCCATACCGGTCACCCAAAGAGATATTTTTGCCCCATTGAAGGAAAATGGAGCACTACTCATTTGGGAATATAGGAAATTAGGAATGTATTGGATAATTTATTGACCAATTTTCCTATTGTGAGGTGGAATAATAGTATTGGTTTTCATCTTCATTCATTGATAAGGTGGTAAATTTCCTTCTTTTAAATAAATTCTGTTACAGAAAGTAGTATATGTTTGCACAGTATCCATGACTGCTGCACCATTTATTAATAACAATCAAAAGAATATTAGTATGTGCCCAAGAAATGGAAGGCATTGCTAATGTTCTGGGACATTCTTCCCTTTGCTTTCCATTTAACGTTTCTGCCTTGTTTTGGTGCACCTAGTCTCACAAAGCTGTACTCACTGTCCCTACTTGTACACGGAATGGGTTCGGACACCCATTGCACTTAGTAGACCTAATTCAAAACATCAGAGAAGAGTGTCCTAGAGCAGTGGATCTCAAACTTTAGTGTGCCCATTATCTACCTGGGGATCTTAAAATGCAGACTGATTTGGTTGGTCAATATATCTTTTTTTTTTTTTTTTCTTTTTTCGTGTCCGGCAACGGATCGCAACCCTCGGTGCTGCGCCCGCACCTCGCTCAGCCAGCGAGCGGGAACCGGTCTGTATGTGGGATCCGAACCCTCGGCGGGAGGGCCGTCGTGCTCCCAAGTGGCGCACTGTAGCAGTGCGCCACCGGGCCGTCCCTGGTCAATATATCTTAATCATGGCTTTTTGTTTTTCTGTACTTCTAACGCTTTGACATTTCAGGGCCTTGCTGACTCTAGAGAGACTGCCTCTCTCAGAGCTAGCCAATTCTTAGAGATGAGAAAGGACTGGCCTGCAAGTATGCCTTTCAAATGCAAACCGACCAATCCAGAGCCCATAGCCCCAACTGCCTCCTTTGCCTGGCTCTTACATTCTTGGGCAGTGTCCCCTGCCCTAATCACCTGAGGGTCAGCTACCCGACAAGGCAAGACAGCCCCCCCACCCCAGAGCCTGCTGGAATGATCAAACTAGCCAAACTGAAACCCATTTACACTGCTTTGCCTGTTCTTTCCTGTGGAGACCACCATAAAGACTTTTCCCTACATCTTCCCCTCACTCCTCCAGCCTTCAGACTGACCCTGGTGCCTCCCCAAATGACCCTGAGTGGTGTGGCACATGCCCTCCTCTTGGGAACTCTGAGTAACAAACTATCTTTTCAAAGGCAGTGGCTCCTGATCTTTTGGCTTCATTATACCTGAATCATCGTAAAGCTTACCTCTTAAAACAGCCAGGGGTAGGGCATGTTGCTACTGCAGATCTGAGAAGCACACTTTGTGCAGCAAGGCTCTGCGTTACTATGCTGTCACAGAACAGGGTACCACGGCTGGGCTCTGAGGGAATGACTGCACTGTAAGCAGGTCTGACCTGTGCTGGAGCCCAGCGTGCTACGGGAATAAAACGAGTGCAGCGGCCAAGGCTACTGTAGAGACGGGCCTGAGGATAACTGCCAGTGCTTCTGTCTTACTTTCCAAACCATGTGGGCTCCTGGAGCTTTACCAGACAGAAATTAAATGAAAAGCTGTGATGAAAAGGAAGAAGGGCCCTTCAACTACAGCAGGCACAGAGGCAGAAAGGTGACTCAAGGCCCGCAGGGAAGATGAGGGCTGCACGGGTCAGGTGGCACAGGCACTTGCTGCATGCTCCCTACTTGAGCCATGCAGACATGGCTCTGGATGACATTCAGGTATCCTCAAGAAACCCATCAGGAGGCCTCCGAGGGCTTTTAGGGGCAGTCTTGGGACCCAAGCATGTCCAGGTATCAATCAGTTCAGAGGTATCTGAGGGCTCTGACTACCTCCCTCTCCCTTGGGGCACCCAGGGCTTAGAGAAGAGGCCTAAGCAGGATCTCAAACCTTCTGACTCCAAGGCCAGAGCACCTTTCTCCACCCCAGGACATCTTGGTTTCACATATTATGAATAAAAGCAAATCTTAAGAACTACCAATTTTAAGTACTTCATGTGGCTTAGCTCATCTAATCCCCATAATTCTATACAGTTGCTCTCCTTAAATCTTTATTTTCAAGACAAGTACACAAGTCCAGAGAGGCTAAGTAGCTTGCCCAAGCCACCCACTAATTGGCAAGGTCAGGATTTCAATACAAATGCTGTTTACCAGTGCCTTCACTCCCCTGCAGAGTGCTGTCCCGGACGCCAGAGCAGTATTATTCCAGGCAGAGGCCACAAATCTGGATCCCCAGTATCAGCACCACTTGGCTGCAAACTGCCTCACCCACCTCAGGCCTGCAGAATAGGAATCTCAGGGGTGGGTCCAGGAATCTGTGCTTTACAACCTCTGTAGCTGATTTTGCTACATGAGGAATATTACCTTTATCAGAGGCAACCCTGATGGAAACTTACTTCCCCGGCAAGAACAATAGCAAGAGTGTAAGAATAACTCAAAGCACAGACAGTCCTCCAACTCACCGATGGTTTGACTTGCAATTTTTTGACTTTATGACGGGGGTTTATCAGGGTATTAAATGCATTTTTGACTTATGATATTTTTGACTTAAAATGGGTTTATTGGGATGTAATCCCATTGTAAATCGAGGAGCATCCGTCTATACAGATACTTTGCTGCTTAGCATAATGCCCTGGGAGGCAGCTTGGTATATCAGAAAGAGATCAGGCATGAGTTCAAAACCCACCTCCTGCAGCAGTTACAGGCTCAGAAACTTTGGGAAAGAACTTAACTTCTCTGAGCCTCATCTTCCTCATCTGGAGAATGGGAGTATAATATCTATCTCCTAGAGCTCATGTGAGCACCAAGTGAGAGAACTATACGAAGTGCTGTGCTACAGATCTAGCACCCAGGGAAGGCTCTGTAAATGGCAGCCCAAGTAATTCCTTGGATCTTCCCTGTTTTCTAAAATTCATGTCCTTTCCAACCATGCTTTACAACACTGTGAATCCTGGAATTCTTTGGCTGTCAAACCAAGAGAATAGTTTTCAAAAAGAATAACAAAGCTATATTCTTGATAACCGGAGTAGTGAGCTATCTAAACAATGCCTAAAGGCATTGCTGTAAATACTCACTTGGAGCACATCCCCAAATGCCATCAAAAGTTCCGACTCCAAACTGGGGAGTAGAGGTGTTCACTCATGAACAGAGGAAATTCACATTTAAGCAACAGCTTTGTTCTCATCTCTGTTACCTGAATACACTCGGTAAAACTGTTACTAGTGGCATGACTATAAAATTGTACCCCCACCATATACACCAGAATTGGAGAAGGGATAATGATGGTAAAAAATTGGCTACAAGAACAGACCAAATTCTGCAGTGACATCTCAGTTCTTTCTGAGCCAAATCAATCTTCCCATCTCCAGCCATATAGATACCTCAGAGGAAGCAGTTTTTTCTCGCTGTGGCTGGGGCATCACAATCAGACACCAGCAGGCTTACGGCACAGGCACAGAAAAGGACCCCCTCCTCCAAAAAAGGGAGGTGGGAAGAGAAAAAAAGAAAAAATGTGGGAGAGGAAGAAAGGAGCCTTGAGGGGCATTTATGTCATCACTTAAGTCATCTGAAGCCAACTCTGTCCTAAGCCACCACCAAGTCTGTTTTTCAATCAGAAGAAGGAAGTACACATAGAATTTAAAAGATATTCTAAAAGATAAAGAAAAAATGTAACACTAGCCTCATTATATAAATTAAAATCCTGCTGGGACACGTCAATAGTCACTCTTCATGTCTGTAAGGAAAATTTCAATGAAAGGGTGTTGGTGGCAAAATGAAGCCGGAGCAGACCCCATCTTTTCCTTATTCCCTTCAGTGCGGGGAGATCTGCGCAAAGACATACTGTTTTCTACGGGGCCCGATTGTTTTCTGATCCTTTTAGATTCTGGTGCAGAAAAAAATGAAATACAAAACAAAACCAAAGTGGGTTCTCATGTACCTTAACTCTGGCACTGCTATCGTGTTATTTGCTCTTTACAACTAAAAAAATTCTTATCATAAAAATAAGAAGGGGGCTGGCTGGTTAGCTTAGTTGGTTAGAGCATGGTGCTATAAAACCAAAGTCAAGGGTTCAGATCCCCCAGCCACCAAAAAAAAAAAAAGATTTTAGAAAATTCAGATATGAGTGAGGAAGAAAATAAAAATTACCCCAGTCGCCACACCATTTCAGTTTAAAAATATACATATATGTGCATAATTTTAAAAAGCGATCATATTGAGCATTTGTTTTAAATGTTGTTTCTTCCTACTTTTCACATCATGAACATTTCTTCATGTTATAAAATATTTTTTAAGAGGATTATTTTAGGGCTACTTTATAGCCCCTACTATTTGGCATTCAGATGGGTTGCAATTTTTTGTTATTATGGATAATTCTGTAGTAAACATCTTTTAAAGACGTTCTTATATGCACTTTTATTTATTTTCTTATATACGTTTCCAGAAGTAGAATTTTTGGTTCCAGGGCCTTGGTAAACGTACTCAAATGCATGAAAGAAAGGGAGCCACAATTTACGTATTCACCAGCTTGGTAGAGAATTTGATTTACTTCTTCCTCACTAACACTGGGTATGGTTATTAAGTACTAAACATTTGCCATTTTGATAAGTGAAAAATACTATCTGATTATTTTAATTTTTGTTTTTGATTACCAGTGAGGTTAGACATTTTTCATGTTAATTGGCTATGTGAATTTCTTCTCTTGTGAATTGCCTTTTCATACCCATTCTTTATTTAGTATATTTTTTCTCATTAATCTGTAAGCATGTTTTATAGTAGTAAGAATATTCATATTTTAAAATCAGAAGTTGAAAACTGTAACTATTTCTTAGTAAGACTTACAACTGTGAAATAGTTAATACCATCACAAGCACTAAAAAGTTCTTTTGGTCAGGGAGAGAGCATGGGGGGAAGTGAATTAAATCAGATAAAAAAATTTTTTTTTGTCATCAAACCCGAACTTGGAATTCTCATTTTAAAATCTTCCCTTTTCTAGAGCTACAGCAACAATAACAAAATACCAGACATAAAAATAATGACAGGGTGGCATCTCAGTTTGAGTCCTGTACCCAGGCAAGGTAGCCCCCACACTTCCTGGTTAATCCCACACCCGAGTAGGAAAGAAAGTTCACATGGGTACTGTCCAGCCCCGGCAGCCACAGGAAGGGCAGGGCATTTTGCAGAGGTTCTCATTTGGATTGGAGCCAGCAAGTCCGGATCCAAATTCTGAGTTCCTGGGTGCCACATGGAGTAAGCTGAGTGATCACAAGAAACTATAAAAACGGGATCTACCCTCAAGATGGATGATATGGAAGCTACAACCCAGTCTGTGTTTGCTTTATTCACTGTTCCAAAAAGGCAGGGCCAAATCTGCCTCTTGGTGTGGGTGCCTGAGGGCTCTCTAGAGAGGTAGGCTTAGTCTGTAAACTCTGACGTCTCCCAGGCAAGGAAACACCTCTTCACATGTAGGTGGTTTGTAGTTCACATCTCCACAGCTGACAGCAGCAGCATAAAATGTGGCCGGCCAGGTTAGAAGGGCAGAGGGTGATGACTGATGGAGGCATGGAACCACCTTCCACCTGGGGCAACCCAGGTTACTAATTGCAGGTTAGGTATGCAGGTCAAGTATCTACCATTCACATGGACTTTGTGTCTGCCCAGACTGCGACTGTTCACCAACAGAACAGGAAACCCAGAACAAAACTAAAGCCGAGAGAAGTGCAGGCTGGGAGGAGGATTTATCTCAGAGGGAGGACCTGCGAATTGAGGAAAGAAGCACCAGCTCCTTTCAGGTGCAGGTTGACATCACAAATGGATGATGAACAGAAGCCAGGTATTGAGCTGCCTGTCACAGTTTCATATCACAACGCAATTCCAAGGCTAGGAAACAGACCAGTTTACAATAGTCACGTGGCTCACGGACTTTACCCACTAAAAATGGGGAGATCTTGCTGTCATTTTGTAATCAGGAGCTGAAGGACAGATATGTGAAGGGAAGGAAAGGGAAAAAGGCGTGGATGGGTAAGGAGCACATTTGTGATTGTGGCCAGCTCGGTGTTCATTCCCCCTTCCGCTCTTCTTCCAGTAACAGAGGCTGGTTTTCCTGTGGGAGCACCTTCCCCACACTCGGTCCATGAAGCTCCTATGGAGTGGACACTGCCCCACCTCTCCGAAGGCTTGGGAGGCACTCATGAAGTCCTCTCAAGGGGACATAGGTAGTTGATAAAATCATTATCCTGGACATATAGTTAAAAGGCTTCCTTATGCAAACTTTCTACCTAGGGCTTTGGATCTTTCTGGCTTCCTAAACTTTTGTATAACCTTGTCTCTCGGTTCACTGGGTTAGGATTCCAAAGACCCCTGTGGAGCTAACTGTACTCCAGGGAGGTACTCCAGGGCTTCTGCTTAAACCGGAGCAGGTCTACAGCCATACCACCCTGAATGCGCCCGATCTCGTCTGATCTTGGAAGCTGAGAAGGGCCGGACCTGGTTAGTACTCCAGTGGGAGACTGCCTGGGAATACTGGGTGCTGCAGGCTTTAATTATAAATAAATAGATAAATAAATAAACTGGAGCAGGAGCATGTGCAGAGGATGAGAATAGTTACGATTTGGCAGCTCCACAGACAGAAGACAGACAAAAGCTCACCACCTACAGGAAAAGCAATGGCAATGGGAGTGAGCACTCCATTTGGAGGAGAACTGTGCTTTCAGCAAGCACTAGGGAGCAGAAAGACCCACTGTGGAAGGTCCAGCTAGGAATGCATTTGAAGACTGGACTACCAGAGCCTACGAATAGAGGCCCCTCCTCAGTCGTGTCCCAGACTTTGGATTCTTCCAAAACCCAGGTGATTATGCAATCCCTTAAATGTCTTCTGGCCCTGCAACTACCAAACCCCAATTACATCTTAAGCCATAAGAAGCTTGGTGGCATAGGTTGGAATCTAGAACCTGGAGTCTCCTTCTTCCTTTTTAAATAGACTGAATACCACCCAGGAAGGCTGACATCTTGATCTTGGTATAGCCCTTGGGCCATAGTTACTTCTCTGGGCAGTTTTCATGGGTATTGGTGGTAAGTTCATTAATAGCTGCAGAGTGTAGATTTGAATGCACGGAACACTGGCTCTTGTCTGATTTAGTAATCCAGGTACCTTCTCTTTACTGCAGAGTAGTTGGTGTCTTTGGGGCATCCACTGGAAAATCCCAGGACTCTCTACCCGTTTGGCAGAGCCAAAGCTCTGGCTCATTGGGATGCCCTGATGAGGCCCCACCGGCAGCCCTGCCTCGCCCTACTCAGGCCAAGACACTGGTTTAACTTCCTTCCTATGGCCACTTCATTCTCTTCAGACCTCAGGACATAGGAAGCTTTCCTCGGCTCATGCACATTGCCTTCCCTGCTCTTCCTCGGATCCCACAGAAGTTCTAGCCAGGAGACCCTTTGCCCACCCCAACAGTCTGAACAGCAACAACCACAACAGCTCAACGACAAATGCTGGCGCCAGAGTGCAGAACAGGTGGTGTCAGACAGCACTCCCAGGGCCATGCTGGGGGCCTTCCCCGACCTCTCACCGATGGCAAGGTAGTGGGCAGTCAGCTGGTGCTGGGGAGAGGGGACACACGAGAGAGAGCCACAGGAAGCCACCCACATCTCTGCCTCTGTTGATGGCCTCCAGCTTCCCATGAGGGAAGCAGGAAAAGGGGAGGAACTGAAGGCCCAACGCAAATAAACGTAGGGGGATGGGCAGGGAAGCACAGGGTGCTGAGCTGAGCTGAGCTGCTGGAACGATTCCTGGCTTTCTGGGCACAGCTGGCCTTGAAGCAGCTCGAAGCAGCTCGAAGTCATTAATAACCCTGCTCTGAAGCCACCAAACGGCTCTGCTGCAGGCAGCTGGAGAGCAGTAACATGTTCCCTCTGCATCCTGCTCTCTTATGTAACGCATTGATCACAGCCACTCGTGGAGGCCTCACCATGTGGGAAAGTGATCTTGTCCCAGGGCTGGGGGTGGGGGGCCACAGGGACAGGGCAAAGGCTGGCACTGGCTTGGGTGTCATTCCTTCATAACCTCGTTTTGCAAAAACTGTGAACATCCTAGACCAGAGGGGAGGATCATCCCAGAGGAAAGCTTGGAAGAATTCCCTGAGGCTGGTTGGCAGCCTCAGCCTGACTGCTCTGCCCAGCCAGACAAAGCCCACAGGGCTGTGTTTTCCCTTTCGCCGGCTCCTCAGCTTGACACAACATGGCTGGCTGTGGCCTGCCCATGACTGCTCTCAGGCCAACTCGTTTTTGAGAAACTTTTGACACTAATGAGAATAGGGTAGCCTAACTGATAATACAATGGGTTCTTTCTCCTAAATCCCTATCTCTAAGCTTTTATTCTCTTGGGAGGGACAAATGCTCCCTCTTTTTAAGAGAGATGGTGTGTATGTGTGTGTACGCATGTGCATGTGTGTGTACACACAGGTTACCAGCTTTAATTTAGCTGCATATCCCAACTGCATTGTTTACTGGTGGTGGTAATTCTACTTCATCACATAAGACCCTCTTCATGGTGACTTCAAAATGCACTTTAACTCAGTCACAGGTACTTTCCTGCCCTCAGTTCTAAAGAAGAGCTGAGGACAGAGCTGGAACTGTGTGTGTCCTTGCATTTGAAGTCGGGTCTTTATTAAGAAGACACAGCACTACTTCCAGTTTTCAGGCAATGTGGCTGCAGGTCTTGGAGCTCACTCTTTGGCTGCATGGTATGGGCTATATCTTTCATGCTGGGATCTTTGCAGAGCCAAAGGGCTAACAGGGCTCAGGGCTAGATAAACCTGGGTTTGAATACTGATTTTGCCACTTACTAGCTGTTGGTCTTTGGACAAAAGTTCCTTTTCTCTCTGTGCCTCAGTTTCTTCATCTACAAATTGGGAATAATGAGAGTCCCTGTTGCAAAGTGTTGCTGTGATGACTAAATAAGTTAATACGTACAAAGCGCTTAGAAAATTTCCTGGCTCATTGTATTCATTCAATAAATGCTTTGTATATGTATTATTATTCAACAAACAGCAGATGTTATTATTATAAATAAAATGGGGTGGGAAGTTGGACTGAATCATACCTCAGGTTTTTTGCAGTTCTAAACTCCCACAATTTTATGATGTTATGGAAGAATCAATGGATCCTGAATGGATCCTTTAAAGGAAAACACCATCCAAAGGGAGAGAGACCGCAGAGAATTTTGGATTAGGCTGCCCACCCTGCTCCTGGGAGCTGTATGTGTATTTTGTGGCAAAGCCCACACATGTTTCAGGTTGGCACAAACCAGGAAAATACCACAGCCCTGCAGCCTTGTCCCTTGTGGATACTGTAAAGCGAGGAGGTCAAAACCCTTTTGTTGTGCCTGTTTGTGGATTCTAGCTCCACCTCCCAAGCTGCTGCTCCATTATGCTGGGCTGTTTCGCTGGGCCGTGGGGTCAGAGCTAACAGGCTTCGAGTGTGCACACGGCTGCTGAGACGCTGAGCTGGTACTCAACTTCACTGCAAAGCAGCGAGGAAAAGGAGAAGCAATGCTTGCTCAAGAGGCTGGATCTGGGAACTAAAAGACATTGTCAGTTGTAGGGCAGAATTTTTCTTGATGGAAACAGTATATTTGGGTTTAAAGTCTCCTTTTTCAAGAGGACCAAAAGACAAGGTGTATTTGTTTTCTTGGGCTGCTGTAACAAAGTATCACAAACTTGGTGGCTCGAGACAACAGAAATTTATCCTCTCATGATTCAGAAGGCCAGAAGTTTGAAATCAAGGTGTTGGCAGGGTCAGTTTCTTCTGGAGGCTCTGAGGGAGTATGTGCTCTGTGCCTCTTTCCCAGCTTCAGCGTTGCCAGCCGTCCTTGCTGTTCCTGGGCTTGAAGCTGCATCTCTCCAATCTTTTTACGGTCTCCTTCCCTGTGTGTCCCTGTGTCCAAACCTTCCTCTTCTTTCTCTTATAAAGACAACGTCACTGGTTTTAGAGCCTACTTAAATCCAGTACAACTTCATCTTCACCTGGTTCCATCAGCAGACCCTATTATCAAATAAGGTCACTTTCGAAGGTAGGGGGTGGGTGGGATTTGAGCACATCTTTTTGTGGGGACACAATTCAACCCATTGCACAGGGCAAACAAGGTCCAGAATACAAAGCTGAAGAGAGAAGGAAGAGGGAATCTACTGTTTGGCCGCTGATAAAACAAGAGAAATAACCTCTGTGCTGAGAAAAGTACCAACAGTAGTAAGTGGAATCAACCAGAACCCCTGTCTCTGCACTCCCTCCTCTGCAGCCAGTCGTGACAAATTACAGGACTATTGGGAGAATAAACCTTCAATAACTAGTGTCCCAATGAAAGTTGCTTTGTAAACCTTTGGAAAAACCCACATGAATCCTTCCCCACCTCCTCCTCAGGTGGCACGATGGTCTATGGCATCCCACAGCAGGTGGGCTGGGAGTAGAGTCTTCCTTGTGAGGAACCTGCTCTTTGAATGTGAAGCACATACCTGGTCCTGATTAATCAGAACCGGAACATTGTGAGCAACTTTAATCTCCATTTCTGATTAAATAGCAGCACAGCAAGTTGCCAAATTTCACACCTCCACCCAAACTCCCAATCATCCAGGACATAATTCCAGAAGCACAAGTGGCAGGATCGACTCCATCCTCACATCATTTTAGGATGGTTGCCTTATCCCCCATCCGTCAGGTAGCACACAAGGTGCCTCCCATGCCCCTTAGTATGAACAAACCAAGACCGAGCGGAGAGTCTGAGGTGATGGCTGGCAGAGCCAGGCGCGAGCAAACCCAGACAGTAGCCTGTCACCTTCGGCTCTAATCTCCTCAGTGCCAGGCGTCCAACACCCACTAAACCAAATAGCAAAGGACGGTTCAGAAATGCAGTGGCCCCCTCTGCAGATGCACTCTGGGAATGTGCAGCTTCTCGGAATAACTGGATGGTAAAAGGCATCCCAGTGCCAAGCCCTTAGCAGATGATCAATCTGACTGCCAAGTGAATGAACTCACGAGCTTCCTACACATCAGGAGCACATGAGAAACCCAGAAGGATTCTCACCTGCACCTACCTTCTCGGTCCTCCTGTGTTTGTGGCATCATAGGCCCTTATCAAGCAAATAAGGAGCTCCTATGGATTCATACAATTGCGGATCATTGCTCAGAACCAGTGACTGAGCGCTGGGTAGACCATTACACTACACTGCCCTGTTCTAATAATTTAACTGTTAACATTTTAAAAGCACTTGAAATCATCACAGCATGAGGTTCTTTTAAATAACACAAAATGAGTCTTATCTCCTAGTCATGATTCTATAGAGAGAAACATTCAGACAAATTAAAAGCTAGAAATCTGATTCTTTTCCCTGTCCCACACAGCCACATAATATGGAATAAGATTTTTTTTTTTAGTTTGAATATACTGATGGATCATTTGACAGTAGCTGTTACAATTAAGGTGTGTATCTCTATGACCCAGTGATTCCTGGAGAAACGCTGTGTACAGTGTTAACCGCGACGAAACCGTGACCGATGTGTCCATTCTGTGGAATAGTATTCACGAGGCACATAGTCATAAACAGACTTGAAAGATATCCAAGTTGAATGGGTTAGAGAAAAATCGAGCTGCAGAAGTTGTGTGTGGTATGATTCATGTTAAAAAACACACCGCAATACTAGATATTTTCTGTGGGTTCATATATGTGGACATAAATGCAAGAAAAAGTTTGGATAGACACATCCCAGACTAACAACAGTGTTTATGTCTGGGGTAGGGACTGGGCTTGGAATAGTATTAAAGAGGATTTTCTTATTTCTTGTGTAATGTGAGAATTATGTTGAAAAACCCAAGAAAATGAAAAAAAGTATGATCGTACCACTTTGCATCTGTTCTTTGTGAATTTATTATCTAGCTAGAGATACAATGTTAAATTAAAACGTGTCCCCTTAGATCTTAGGAAGGAATGCACACTGTGATAAGAGAATCTAACTGTATTACAAATGTATGAAACAACCTCACTGAAGAGGGTTGGGGAAAAAGTGCTGACCTAAGTAACTTAGAAATGAGTAGTCTGTGAGACTATGGGCAAAAGGAACTGCACATAAAAACTGTACTCTAGTTGATAAAATTGTCTCCCGTGAGTTACAATTCTCATACTGCTATACATGCATATTGGAACTGAACAATTAAGAAAATGGATAGCATATGGTGGAAGCCAGGTTTCTTACTGTTGCAGTAGAAATTTATGGATAAACAAAGGGAGGCGGGTAGAACAATCCATACAGAAATGGGTGAGAGTTGGCGACATCAGTATGAACTCATATCATCTCAATATAGATACAGATGGTTACATATAGAAATATTTATAGGTATGTGATACCTCTTTATAGATACAGATACAAGGGTTAGAATACACACACTTGTTTCCTTACTCTGCCAGCTGAGAGTGTCTAGAAGTAATCACACCCTAGTAACAATGAGCACACCCAGTGCACAGATCTTGGTCTCTAATATCATTCTTTAATAAAAGGAACCAGACTCCTCAGAGAAATGGCTAATTCAAGGACAGGGGCAGGAAATATAAAAGATGAGCCCGGAGCATCTTGCAGTTCCAGAAAGCAGGGAAGTGCTAAAAAAAACCCCAGACAAACCCACAACGATGGGTCTATGTCAAAGGGACACGGGAGCCAACTGAAAGAGCTTCCAATGGCTCCAAACTGGAACAATATGAGCAAACAAATAAAGTAGTATTGGATTACAACCCAAAGTATAAAATCAAGATTTATGATTTCATGCTAATATAAATAAGTGATTAAATAAATAAATAAATGGGGGAGAAGACTCAAAATTTCATTGCAGAAAAATTCCAAATAATATATGTAGACATTCCACTTTTAGGAAGGGGGAGCACAAATCCCCATTCCTTAAATGTAGGTGTGTACAGTGACTTCCTTCCAAAGAATATAGTATGAAAAAGGTGGGGGATGGGGGTCAGGGATGGAGAAGAGTAAGTAACTCTACAGTGGAGAAAAGTGGCAGATACTATGTCAAACACTACCTCAGTCGGGCGGTCAAGGTCGACATCAACAGTGATAAAGCACGTAGACAGTATGTTACCCTTGGTGTGATGTCATGAAAACAGCACTTTCCCTCTGTGGTCTTTACCCTCAAAACCTACAAGCCGAGTCTAGTCCTGAGAAAACACATCACACAAATTTCAACAGAGGGGCATCCCACAATATACCTGGCCAGCACTCCTCAAAGGAGTCAAGGTCATAAAAAACAAGGAAAGTGTGAGAAACTGGCATAGACGAGAGGAGTCTAAGGAGACAAGACAACTAAAAGTAATGTGTTATCCTGGATGAGACCCTGGAACATAAAGACATTAGGTAAAAACTAAAGAAATCTTAATAAACTATAAACCTTAGTTAATAATAATGTATCAATATTGGTTCAATAATTGTGACAAATGTACCACACTGAGGTAAGATGTTAATAATAGGGGAAACTGGGTGCAGGATATACAGGGGGACTCTCTATGCTATCTTCTCAATTTTTCTGTGTATCTAAAACTGTCCTAAAAATAAGTCTACTGAAAAAAAAAGTGTCTCCTTAAATTATACATCATCTCTCACTACTTCTTCAAAAAAAAAAAAAAAAAAAAAAAAAATCCAAAACCTAAGTACAGATTTCAAATTCATAAGGATAAATTATGGACTTTTTTCTTTGGAAGATATTTCAGGACTAGGAGGCCAACTATTTGAGACTATAGCTGAGATGAATTTGCAGTTTGATTTAGCAGCTTGGGTAGTTGAACCAGTGATGGCTGCTAAGGTGTTGGCAAGCCAAGTATACAGTTGCCCTGGAGTGGGAATTCGTCGGTCAATACCAAGCAAAATGGCATCTATGTTGGGTGGGGGCAGGGTCACCGTCAGCCTTGCGCATAACCCTCAGTCTCAGCAGCAGCTGGTTTAGATGGTGGCAATAGCTGGGGAGATCCCATCACTCCTCAGCTCAAAATCCTTTAATCTCCCGTGGCTGGTAGCTGTCTGCCTCATTTACTCCCCTCCAGTCACACTGGGCTCTTAGCTATTCCTCAAACCCTCTGAGCATGTTCCTGCCTCAGTGTCTTTGTACCTGCTTTTTCCTCTGCCTGGAATGCTGTTCCCCTAGAAAACCCATGACTTGCCCCCTCCACTTCTGTTGGGTCTCTGCTCAAATGACACTGTTTTAGAGAAACCTTCACGGCTAAAACAGCAACCCCCTAAACTACTGCCTTTCTCCTTGTTGACTTCATTTTTCTTTCTCAGTACCAACATATTGTCCTTTAGTTGCTTATTTCTTGTTGTCCCCAGATAGAAAGTGACTTCTGTGAGAGTGGGGACTTTACCTGTCTTTGTTTACTGTTCTATCATCAATACCTAGAATAGAGTCTAGTACCTAGTGGGCACTCAATAATATCTATTGAAGGAATACATGCAAGAATGGGTAACTTTTCACATTGCAGTATGGTGAATAATGTGCACTGATAAACAATAATAATTACACCCACATTGTATCTGTCAGTCCCTTCTATTCTCTAAAGCTCAGAAAGCCACCTCCTTCACAAACTCTTGTGAGTCTTGGCACAAAAGTATATGCATACATCAGCAGATCATTCATTCAACAAATATTTATTGATTGGGTCCTCTATGAGAACATTCAATGAGATGATCCAAAAATAAATGTGCTTTCTATACGGTCAAGTCCTAAACACATGTAAAAGAGTCTCAGTAGTAAATGCTAAAAACATAAACAAAACCCAAACAAACAAAACAAACAAAAACCTGTACTCAAACCCCTTCCTTAGATAGCTTCTCAGGGGGCCTCAGAGCCTAAGGCAGCTGCTGCTGCTGGTGAAGCCAAGCTACCATCACTCAAAAATTGTACAGTTGGACAAAAATCAGGACAGGCAGCCCAATTCCTGTCAAGGTAATCCTCTGCAGATTAAGTAGAGCATCAATAATCTTTGGTTAACATTTGACTCAAGTGTGCGCCAGCTCTTCCCACCCTCCTCTGCCCTCCAGCTGAGGATCTGTTGGCTATTGTGTGCTGTTTTGAAGTTGTAGCAGTCCTGAGTCTCCTTTCATATTTTTTTAAAAACATTGACTTGGCCAGCTTTGGAGTTTGTTAGAAGACGGAGCTTGATAGTAAATGAAAGTGATTCCTAAATGTTGACATGCAAACATCATTGACCAGACCAGGCCCTTTTCAAAAGGAAGATATTGTTAGTCTTCCAAACTTTAATCAAACTGAATAAGGAGTAAGGGAGGGGGAGAAAAGGAGAATGAATGAATACGGGACAAAGCAAGAGGGCAATGGAGCAAGCAAAGAGAGTATACATGTTAGGATATCCTTCCTAGAGCCATGATCCAGTATCTCCACAAGCTCTGGAACTTTCTAGGCTCTTTACTTATGCTCTCTCTCCCTGATGGTATGCGTGACATTGTTAGCATTAACTGACAAGGTGGAGGCTATCAGACAGAGCTGGCAAATTCATTCTCTGCAAACAAAGGCTCAAGCCTTCTCCATGTGTTCTCCCCTATGAGGGCTAACATGGTTTCAAATTAAACACTGTACCTCAAAGAAATTCTTTTTTCCTCAGGCTCTTTCCCACTAGATCCCCATGTCCTGGGCTACAATAACACCTACATTAATAATGATGCTATTAAATCTGCTAGCTACCTCTTGCACAGCACTTATTCTGAGCTGGGCATCATGTAAACACTGCCAACTGCAAGCAGGGGGGAAACTTACCTGCACTGACGCCACCCCCTCTTTTGGGACTTTCCCCCATTATTTCAGGGTCCAGGATCTTCCATCTGTTATGAACTGACGGAAACTCATCCCTACCAACATGTTGTCTCTCCCCTGTATTCTTTTTTTTAAAAGATGGCAAAGCAGATTTTATTCAAAGGGGGCATAGTGATAGGTATAGGGACCGCTGACTGGATTCAATTCCCTCACCCTACTCTTTTATTTATTTTACTTTTTCTTATGGAAAATTTTCAAACATACACAAAAAGAGAACAGTACAACAAACGCACATATACCCACCATCGGGTTTCAACTATTAATATTGTGCCAATCTTGTTTCATCTATTCCCACCCCCTCTACTGTTCTTTTTAGGGAATACTGTAAAGCAAACACCAGACACCGGGCCATTTCACCACCACCCTTGATATTTTTTGTCCTTTCTTTCACTTTGCTTAATGATGCAGTAACTCTGAGGACCCAGTGAGATTTCCTGCTGGTTATTTTACTGTGGATGGGAGGTGGTGTGGGGTGCACAGGAATAGAATTTGCAATGCTCCTATATTAATGAGTCAAACCTAAGCCAACAACCCACTCATTTATTAATGTTTGGTATTGTTTTATGGTAAGAATTGTTCAAGTTGCATCATTATTATTATATTTAATGAAACAAGGGATTGAAACTAGATTTACACCTAAAATTGCGGCTGAAGACAGTAAAGCAAATCATTTTCTTGGGTTCTGAGGAAGATGGTGATTGAAGGGACACTGGAGGGAGTCCCTGGTCAGGGAACTCCAGCTACTGGAGGAATGGGATCTAGGACATCCTTCCCTCTTCTGTGGCGCTTCCCAGGACTGTGATGAGGCTTCAGTCACGAGTGGCAACAGTGCTGTCCATATTAGTGCCGAATGCAGGAACTGGGGAATGCATGGAGAACAGGGAAGCTGAAAGTGTGGGTTGACTGTGCACACACACTGATACTTAATTATTTATGTGAGTTGCTTACTACGTGTGCTTAATTACCTTGCAGCACGATAATGAACAGGTCTGTCATTAAAATCCCATTGGATTCCAGAGATTAAAACCCTCTCTGGGCTTTCCTGGCCTTCCTTTGCATAGGCAAGGCTGCTGGTTCAGAACTTAAAAATATGAGTGGTTTGTTCCTGGCCAGGTCTCTGGTCTCTGAAGATAGGGCACCTGTAGCTTTGGGGAGCCTCCTGAGGCTCCGATGGGAGGCTTAGCATATCGGTGGCCAAGAAATGGCTCTCCTATCTTTGATCGCCAAAGATTTGGAAAAAAAATCTCTCCACGAACAGCTGTTGTGCTGGGATGGTTTGGAACTATTAACCAGGCTTGTGGGCTTCGATAATTTCCAGTTACCTTAAAACAACGGTTCTGGGGAGCTTGAAAACATATCTATGGCCCAGACCTTTCCCAGACTAATGAAATCAGGATCTCTGGGAGTGGGGGCCTGGTACTCCCCGGGTGATCCTAATGTGCATCCAGGTGGAGGATCCCGCTGCTGTAAGACAAGTGTGTGTCATCCACACATGGCTTTACTTTCTTCTTCCTTTTTTGTGTTAGGGTCACCTTTCCTGAAAGCTTTTGAGATAGAAAAGATGTGTTCTTTTTATGTTTGAGTATTCAGGTCATGCTGGCTTCATAAAATGAATTGAGGGAAATTTTCATCCTATTCTATGCTTTGAATAGTTTGAATAACAAAGGATATACCTAGTTTTTGAAGACTAGCCAGTACCCACGTATATGACCATGAAGGCCTTTTAAAAGGGGTATCTCTTTAATACATTTTCTAACATATTTTATGAGTATTGGTCTATTCAGGTGTTCTCCCTCTTTGTAGGCATTTATTTATTTATTTATTTATTTATTTATTTAGGCAGCAGAGCAGTAGGGGGATTTGAACCCATGGCCTTGGTGTTATAAGGCTGTGCTCTAAACAACTGAGCTAAACAGCCAGCCTTTGGAGGCAATTTTGAGAATTTATATTTTGCTAGGAAATTCTCCATTTTCTCTAGATTTTCAAATTTATTGCCATAGATCTTCATGTACACTGCTTTTGTAAATTTTTTTACTCCTTTCCCAACTGGTGATCATATCTTTCTCCTTCTGATATTGCAGACCATGAGCTTTTCAAATTTTCTTCACTGGAATAATAGTAGCTCATGTTTATGGATCACTATGTGCTAGGCACATGACTCTAACTGCTTTACTTGTACTAGCTCATTTAATCCTCATGACAATTCAGTGAAGTAGGTTCTCTTCCAATCCACATGTTACAGATGAATTCCTCACCTGTAGGTACACAGAGAAGTTAAGCAACTTGCCACTAGGTCACATAGTAGCATGCAGCTCTAATCTGCTGCCTACTAACCTGTGTAAGTGTGTGAGTTTAGACATAGCCTATCATTTGATTATATTATTCTAAGGTTAACAATTAAGAGGGAAAAAAGAAATAACAACAGTGTTGGAACTGCAGGTTCTTGCTCAGAGCTATTAACTAGGGAGTATAGTCTTCTAAGAGTTCTGTGGCTGGGAGGTGACAAAACTACACCGGCAAAGAGTGGCCCAGAGCTGCAATGATTAGATGGATTCCACACTATGTGACTCTTTTGGTGACCCAGCCCAAGGTCATTTGATTGCCTTGAATGCTCACTCAGATGAGAGAAATGTGTATCAACATCCCAAGGTCTTGCATAGGGATGAAGAAAATAACCATAATTACCTAAAAGAGGTGAGCAGTTATTATGATCTACTCAGAGCAACGACATGCTGTGCAACCTTGTGTGAAAAGATATATTTGTAAGTTTAGGACTGGCTCTCTGTTGCTTCCATGATAAAATTTTAACTCTTCAGTTTGGCCTTTAAGGATTTCCACCATGTGACCTCAGCTGACTTGCCAAGCCCATTAGCTACTCCTCCCTTCAGGCACTACTGAAGTCCAGCTACACTCCCAGCTCTGTATATTCCTGCATATCTGCCTCTGTGCCTTTACCATGCTGTTCCCACCACCAGGAATGCCCTGTCTCCATTTCTGGGTATCTAAATGTGATGACTACTTCAAGGTCTAGCACAATGTCACGATACTGCTTTAATTCTCTCCTCCTGTAACTAAGTCCTACTAGCACTTACATAGACTCACTATGTGTGTCAGCACTTAATATTTGTTAACTGACTGAACCTGCAAAACAACACTGAGGATTAGGTACTATTCTTATCCCTATTTTATAACTGGGGAAACTGAGGCTCAGTGATTTGTCCAAGGCCACCCAGCTATCTAGTAGCTAAGCTGGGATTCGAACCCAGGCAATCTGGCTGCATGTGCTTAACCCCTCTGCACAGTATCTGTGCCTCTCAGCAGGTATGAGTTACAGTGACTTTTGTACTTTTTTTTTTTTTAACCACCCCTACAAGACAATGAACTCCTCTAAGAAAAGCTGTGGGTCTGGTGCCCCTCTGTACCCACTCTGATATGCCATAACTATTTGCTGGATGGACAGAGCTAAGCCACATGTGGTCATGGAATTTGTTACCTTTATTAGGAACCCTGTAGAGAAGAATACAAGGTGGATGGGTTGGGGAGGACAAAGGTGAAGGATTTGCAACCAAAGTTCCTGCTGCCAAGATCCTTAAAATGTGGGTAGGGAGGCCTACTTGTGATAAATAATACAGCGGAAAATCACTGCTGAGGAGTTATCAAATGCAAATCCAGAGAGTACAAACTGAGGCAGGCAAGGGAGATGCTGGCAGAGGTGTCAAGTCTATAGGCTCTTTGGGATCTGAGACCACACCTGAAGGCCTTGCTACTCAGACTGCGGTCCCTGGACCAGCAGCAGCAGCAAGGGGGTGGGGGCGGGGGCTGCTAGACATGCAGAATCTCAGGCCCCTCTCCAGACCCATGGAAGCAAAATCTGTATTTAAACAAGATCCTCAGGTGAGTTGTATGCACACTAAAATTTGAGAAGCACTCCCACTAGGCCAGACATTCAGGCCCACCTCTACGGATCGTAACTTAATTGGTTTGAGGCAGGGCCATGCCATCCACATTTTCAAAAACCTTTACAGGTAATTTTACCTTGCAGTCTGGGTCAGAATCACTGCCTTGGTCTTCCCTGGAGACCTGAGGAATGGAAAGATGGAGGAAGGCAAGCGATGGAGAATCCCAGCTCTGCCACTAATGAGCTATGTGAACTTGGGCTCGTCTCTCAGTGTCAAATGAAGAAAGTAGATTAGATCAGTGCTGCACAGAACTCAGAATCAGAAAATACACATTGTTGGATCAAATGAATTATAATTTCCAGGGCATGAGGAATCAGCATTTAAGGGATCCTCACGCAGCTGCCTGGCACAGGTTTGGGGGATCAGTGAACTAGATTACCTATAGGTCTCTTGTTCTAATATTCTATGACCTTGGAGGAAGAGAAATTTGCTCCAGGTTCTAAAAGAGATATGTGAGTATAGTACAGTGCAAACATTTTGACTGCACTGCAACCTGCAGTAAGAAATTTAAGTACTTTTCATGGAGACTATGTACATATATATCTTTGAAAGAAATTTCATAGAACATTGCTTTTCCTTACTGTGTGATCCACTCTATTTTCTTTTCTTTTCTTTTCTTTTTAAATGCACCACTCTACTGATTTCATGATCCTCTAGTGAGTTCAGATAATTTGAAAAACCTGGTGTAGACAATCCCCGAGTCAAGAACAGTGGCTTTGTCAGGGCCAGAATGCCAGAATCTGTAAGTACCATCTGACAGAGAGCATATAGCTCCATGCTGATCGGTGTAGAATGTGAAGGACCCAAGGGGCAGATGATCACAAGACGCGAAACTACAAGAAAGGAGCACTGGATGGGTAAGTTGGAAATGAGAAAAGAAGTTAGTGGAAGGCCCAAGACTCCAGGCTGAGGAGTGTAGTGATTACTACAGAGGCAATGTGCACTTGCTACGGCTTCTAGAACAGGGAAGATCCACAGAACGTTTACAGCAGTGCTTCTCAACAGTAGAAATACATCAGAGTCACCTGGGGAGCTCTCACAAAATACCAGTATCCACTCCCAGAGATGCTAAACCTCTAACCCAAAGTTCTCCCAAGTGATTAGACTATGCAGCTGGGATGGAAGACCACTGATCCAAGAGTTAGTTAAAGAAGTAGGGTCATGTAACACAAAAAATGTGGGCTTTGGGGTCTCTTAATTTCTCTGAAGTTTCCAGTGGGTGAAATGCGGATAATACCACCCACCTTAGCAGCTTGTCATGAAGATTAATTAAGATAAAGTTATGTACACATGGCAACTGCTTAGTCAAAGGTTGCTCCACTGTGAATCCTTTCTCAGTGGACCAGTGAGGACACTGAGCCCCAGAAAAGCAGGTCCAAGTTCACAGAGCTGGGCAGTGGCAGAGCGGGGATGCTGAGGAGGCTCAGCTCGAGGTGCTAACTCTACTGCACTGTGCGGCCTCCCCAGGGTCCAGGAACAGAGCCCAGGGAAGATTTTGTGTATTAGAACTTAACATAAATCCAACTCAAATGACCCCAAATGGCCACTTGCCTCCTTCTCACACTGAACTTTAGCCAGAGCACTGGGCCAACAGAGAGTCTCTCACACAAAATAAAGCCTTAGTTTTCTTTACCCAAGAACCAGGTCACATCCCCTCCCTATAACACTGTATAGGCTTTGCTGCCAACATGTTGCTGATGGTGTTTAATTTTGACTCATTTGAGCTTGACATTCTTTTTTGATCAAAGTATCAGTAATAAAACAGGTGCCTTCGTGGTGAAAATGCAGTCAGAAAAAGATTTTTCACCCCCATGTGCAAGGTAGGTGGGAATGGCAGGAGAAGGGTGATGGACCAGCCAGCGGGAAGGCAGTTTCAGCAATTCAGACACGAAGGGTTGAGGGATTGTGAATTGAGTGTCCCCCAAAAGATGCTGAAGTCCTAACCCCCAGTACCTGTGAATGGGGCCTTATTTGGAAATCGGGTCTTTGCAGATGATGAAGTTAAGACAAAGACATTAGGGTGGGCCCTAATCTAATATGTGTGTGTCCTTATAAAAGGGATAGTTGGGCACAGAGACAGATGTAGACAGGGAAAACACCACGTGAAGATGAAGGCAGATGATGGGTGAAGCATCTACAAGCCAAGGAAAGCAAAGACTGCCGGCAGGGAGCAGATCCTCCCTCATAGCCTCAGAAGGATCCGACCCTGCCAACACCTGGATCTTGGACTTCTAGACTCCAGAATTGTGAGGCAAATTTCTGCCATTTAAAATATCCAGATAGTAGTGCTTTGTTATGGTAGCCATAGCAAACTAATACAGTGAGTGTCAGATCCTTGTTCAAAGGACACATTGTTATGCATGGAGGCAAAGAGACCCAACTGTCTCCTCTGAAGAGCTAGAACTTCAGAAGAGTAAGCATGCTCTGTTGCACGTGCAACTCTTAGCCCACAGCCAAGATGCCCAGCTTTATTTGATGCAGGGATCTACCCTGGAAATATGGCTTGTGATCTAATTTCAAGATTGCCGGACTTTTTGTTGATGTTCTCAAATATTCAAATATGCCTGCATCGGAGCAAAAAACGGTGGCAATTTTCACACGGCTCCTCTCATCAGTACAGTAGGTAATATGTCACACACTCTTCTAGGTGTGTATATGAATTCTTTAATTTTCACAACAACCCTATCATGTAGGTACTATGTGCACACCCATTTTACAGAGAAGAAAACTAAGACACAGAGAGATAAAGTAACTTTCCCAAGGCTGCGTGACTAGAAATGGTGGAGCTCAGATGTGAATGTAGGCAATCTGGCTCCAGAGTCCCTGCCCCTAAGCACTACAGAAACTGGCTACCATCTGCCAAGGGCTTACCCTGGGGCAGGCACTGTTTCAAATACTTACATTATTAATCCGTTTCACAGGCACAACCATTTATCTAAGCTCTCAGACCATTTATTTATTTTTTCCCATATTCATACTTCTAGGAAAACTATTTTAATTTTGAATGAAAAAAGGTCCACCAACTCACCCTCACTTCCCACACCTACAGACATACGCACAGTCTGGACCCTCCTGCAAAACAGGTCACTGGCTGGTGATCCTACAGCTACCCCTGGAGGATATCTTCCAGCGTCTAGCCCCCTGCCACTCCCCCTCTCAATACACTTATGCCCACCCCAACTTCCAGTCCTTATCTCCTCAGCTAACATTATGGAGTAAATGCTTCTTTGGGGGCAACCAAACCTCCTAAGATCAAGCTCAATGCTTTCCAAACTAGAATTTAGAAGGTCTTTTATTCTTCTGGTTAGAGACAAGTAGGTACTGTCGGACCTGGTCTCTCAACTTCTATGACTTATATTTTGGTATAAAATAATAACTCATGATTTTACTAAGGGAGTCAGAGAGGAGAAGGAGCATGGACAGAAAATAAAGGAAGAAGAAGAGGAAAACTCAAGAATGATTGTATAGCTGTGCCAGGAACGGGGGCCAGGTACTCAGCATACTGCTCCTCCTGCCAGCAGCTCAGAGAGGTTAGGGAACGTGCTGCCCAAAGTGGACTTGAACCCAGCACTCCTTCCACTATCCCTGAATGAGTCACAGGGAGGCGGACAAGGAGCAAGCCTTCCCCACACAAGTTCTTGGTAGGGGAAGAAAGTAGGTCACACTACTCTGACAATCGCCATCATGTCTGTAAAGTCAGGGAAGTGAGCCCACCAAGGTTCCACGTGCCCCTCAGGGTGACACCAGAAAGCAGCTGTGTTCACTTTAGATATCAATGTCTGTGCTGAGTGTCACGTGGCTGTGGTGCAGCAGCTCAGACGGTGCTGGTGCTTGGGTACCTGGACCTTCTGAGCCACCAGCCCTAATGCTGGCAGTGCCAAATGTGGCACAGCTTTCTTTCAGAACCAGCCGGTGAGGCACCCTGGTGGTGGCTGGTTCCCTCCAGATCTGCTTGCTAGCTTATGAGGAAAAAGATCTTTCTGCCTCAGTAACAACAAAATTGATCTTTGCATCTGTGAAAATTATGCTCTCGATGACAGCAACCCTGAACATTAATCAAGTACCAATCACTGACAGGAGTGGAAAATAGAGCTGGCATCATTATTCAAGTCTTGTTTGAAGCAAAGCAGAGCAGGGACTGATTGCGGGGAACACCGTTCAGTGGGTCTGAAAGCGCACGGTGGGCTAGAGAGAGCGTGAGCTCCAGGCCGAGGCTCTGCCCTGGCCCTCAGTACTCCCATTTGTGAAAGGAGAGGAACATGTCACCTCTCAGGCCACTGAAGGATTAGGTGAGAGAAGGCACACAAGGCGGGCGGCTCACGCAGGCCCTGCACAGTGATGACCTGCTGGATGCATCCAGAATAACTGGGGAGAACAAATCTGCTGGGGGAAGGTCCCTCCTCTTGCCAAAATGCTAGCTCAGAATGTATTTCACATGTGCTGTGTCCACACCAGCGGGCTATTCTGTTTTCCTTCCCATTCAGGTATCTGAGCTGCCAGGTCCCCACCAAAGGGGCTCTTGCTCTCCATACCTCAGTAGCGCTGCCCTGGTCTCCCTCTGCATTCAGCCCAGCCTCCCAGACTCGGGCCCTACACCCTCTTTAAAAAGCCTTCCATCCCCAAATGCAAAACTGAATCTATTCACCAGGAAACATCAAGGCAAATCAAATCAAGGGGCATTTTATAGAATACACGGCTTATAATCTTCAAAAATATTAAAGCCGTGAATGGCCAAGACTGAAGAATGGTCCTTGAGACCAAAGAGACATGACAACTAAATGCAACATGTAATCTTGATTTATATACACACACACACACACACACACACACACATATATATATATTTGCTATAAAGGAAAATTGACAAAACTTGAATAAGGTTGTATCAATGATGCTAGTTTCCTGATTTTGATAATTGTACTGTGGTTAGGTAAGAGAATATCTTTGTTTTTAGGAAATACACACTGAAATACTAAGGCATAAAGGACATAATATTTGCAACTTACTCTCAAACAGTTCAGGAAAAAATAAAAACTATAAATATATAAAAAATAAAAAATATACAAATGTGTATCTGTACACACGTATATGTATACAAGGAGGGAGTGTTTGAACTGTTTTTGCAACTCTTCTGTAAGTTTGAAATTACCTCCCTCCACCAGAAAAGCACTCCACAAGTGATGGCGCTGTTTCCTCTTCCACTTTGTGGATGGCCGTGTGGTGTATTTTTCCATGTGGCAGTGCGCAGGCATTCCTTTTGTACTCAAACCACTTGACTTGCAGGCAAACAACGTTAGAGCTGGAAGGGTCCTCCGACCACCTAATTTGAAGCTTCTAGGTGATGCGACCAGTCTCAGAGGGACAGACAGCTGTTGACACCCAGCTGACAGGAGCCTGAGTGGCCCAGGATCCCAGGTGCGCTTTTTCCACTTCACACTGCATGACCCTGCCATGCTGAAGGCTGCAGAGGAGTGACAGATGGAACAGGATGCCCTGGGGCCTGCTAGGCGGGGCAGGAGGCCCTGCAGTCAGTGTCTTTCCCTCTGTTTACTCCAGAGGGGGCCATGATATGAAAATGTCGGGAAGCTGCTCTCATCCCATTTGCTGCCAGGGCTCTAAGTAACACCCATGTGCTAACGAGTCTCAATCTGACCTCTGGCTGAAGTCCACACTCCTATATCCAGCTGCCAACTCCTGGCCGTTGAATCGGCCGGCACCTCCACCACGACATTCCTCCCTGCCTTGCTTTTCCTTGTCGCGGGTGCAGCGCTGCCATTTCCCCAGCTGTCCAGGCCAAAACCCGAGGAGCAGCCTAGCCACTTGCTGATCTCTCACACCTCACACCCAAACCATCAGCAAACCACAGTCGCCCTTCCTTCCAAACATCCAGAATCTGGCTTTTCCTCAGTGCCACCATCACCAGCCTGACCCAGGCCACCGTGATTTCTCACCTGGACTTCTGTGCACACCTTCTGACTGGTGTCCTGTTCCAACCCTTCACCTGTCTACACTGTGTTCCCCACCCAGCAACCTGAGGGAGCCTGTCTCTCCCTGGCTCAGAACTGCCTAAGGGCTTCCATGTCACTCAGAATCAAATCTAAGTCCCTACAAAGGTTTAGTTCACTGGCCCCTTCATGAGCTGTCAACCTCTTTTCTCACCATCCTACGCTCTACGACAGCTCAGGCATCTCACCCCCTGTTGTCGCAGAGCAGGACGAGCCTGGCATGCCCCAGCTTCGGGGCCTTTCTCCTGCCATTCTCTCTGCCTAGAGTCCTTCAGCCAAGTACTCACAGACCCTGTCCTCGACTATCTTAAGTAAAAGAGCATCTGCCCTTCCCTGCGTTGACTTTTCTTCACCTGACATTGTATGTGTGTTTGCTGTCTGCATCCCCCATGAAGTTCCTAGAGGCACAGAGTCCACCTGGTTCCCTCTGTATCCCAGACACTGCTCGGCAAGTAATAGGGGCTCAATATATATTTGTTAAATTGATGAATGAATGCATTAAGTCAAAAAAGCCAGGAGCAGAACAATATATGTAATACACACCCAATTATTAAAAAAGAAAAGAA
This sequence comes from Galeopterus variegatus, assembly GCF_000696425.1. Lineage (NCBI taxonomy): Eukaryota > Metazoa > Chordata > Mammalia > Dermoptera > Cynocephalidae > Galeopterus > Galeopterus variegatus. Next base: position 837,048 of record NW_007726131.1, on the reverse strand, counting down.
ATATACACATCTATGCTTGCTTATCTTTGGGAGGATTTAACAGTCATGGCTTCTGGGCGGGTGAATGGGTACCTTGGGGCAGGGTAGGAGGGAGACTTCTCACTGTACACCCTTTTGGTATCTTTTTTCAATGAATTAAAAAGTATACAAACATGTTTACATCCAGCTCCAAAGCTTGGCCAGGGTGGGAGCCATGACCTTTCCAGGCAAGTCAGGTTTTGAGGGCCTTGTAACTCTCTCTTGGACCTGCTAATGTTGCTGGCCATTCATAATCCTGACAATAAAATGATTATGGGGAGACATATTCATGGCAGACAGTTTGCATTTGTGAGAAGCGATAAGAGCAGTGGCGATATGCTGGACTTGACTTTGAACACCTGGCAGAGCGGTCCCTCTCTCTCTCTAGCTGTGGGACTCTAAGCCAAGTCACCTATCTGGCCTCAGTGGGTCTTGGATTCTTCTACTATAGTAACGAGGTGGGAAGTTGGATCCAGTCATCTTGGAGGTCTCTTTCCAGCTCATCCTGTGTACTTCTGTTTGATTAGATGCTACCTGTTGGACCACATGAAGGAACATGTCCTACGCTGTGTCCTCTGAGATCCATGCAGACATGGCACTGCTCTTGTAGAAATCCTCCTGCCAGACGGTGATCCAGCTAGGTGTCCTCCTGGTTACCTAAGCCTGGCTATGACTGAAAAGCTGAGGCTCACCCTCCTGCTTCCAGAGCCTTCCTTCTCCAGCCTGGGGCTTGGGGCTTTTACACTCTGTGACTCTGCCAACTTTTTTTAGCCAGGTGAAGCTCTCTGGGGAGCTACTACTCATGAGCTGAGCAAAACAACTCTCAGAGCCAGGCTTGGACAGGGCTGCCTGTGTCTCCAGTGCTGGGCCCACCCGGAGAGCCAGGCCCACCCGGAGAGCCAGGAGAAGGTCAGGTGGTTTCACGAGCCAGCAGGGCAGCCTGATTAATATGAACTTTCCTTCCCTGAAAAATGCTGGCAAGAAAAAAACACTAAAGAGAAGATCTTTCAGGATGTCTGGGGAAAGGCCCTGTGTTGGGGAGGAATGCGGGAGCAGGAAAGATGATGCTTGGGCACTGATTCCCAAATTACCTCTGTGATGGGGAGGAAGGGAATGCAATGGCCGCAAGGGAATTTGCCTCGCACTTTGCAATGCCCCACGTTATTGTTTTCCTTATTAGGTTTGCCTTGCTGACTACATTAGACTGAGATGAATGTTAAGATTGGTTTAAATTCTGTCTGTACATGCTAGTGAGTTGGTGGAGAGATATTTGGGAGTGTTTTGGGTTCCAGAAGGAATTCCCTGCAGGATCAAAGAAGTCTTTCTAGATAACCCCCCAAATAGAGTTAGGGTATAGTTGCAATGTGGGAGAGTAAGAAAGGGTAAAATGATCACACCGCAAGTCAAACAAAAACGAGAAAGTGTGCCTTTCAAAGAAGTTTGGTGATGCCTACGGTATGATTTCCTTAAACAATGCTTTTAAGCCTAATTTTGCCTTTATTTTGAAAGCTCAAGAGTTCTAGTCTTTGGAGTTGTCATTTGGGGGCTGGGGTGGGGGGCAGGAGGTGCATAAAGTTGTCACACTCAGAAAAGGGCCACCAAGAGAGGTTGTGAAATCTCCACTTCTGAATATTACAGAAGATAGGAGACAGTATTAGGCTGGTGGATTTAAATCTGGGGAACGTCAGATCACTTGCAGGTCTGGGGTAGGGCCTGCACTTCTCTATTTCAAAAAATCCCAAAGAAAATTGTAATTTAGCCCAATTGTCTGCTGTCACTCTTGCTCCTTCCTCCCCCATGGCTAAACCCGCTGTTGAGAGCCACTGCTGGCCACTTAACTGCCTGACCCTCCCGGGAAGTTTCCCCATGCACTACAATTATAAAATCTTAATGTAGCGATAACAGCTGTGCCCCACAGGAAACTACTAGGTCTTTGAAATGAAAGAACCAGGGCTTTACTTTTTTTAAAAAAAGTTAAAAATCTTATTTAAACTTACTCAAAACAATGTTGTATAGACTGCAGGCACTTTAGAAAGACATGGAGGTTGAAAAGCATGTCCTGACCTCAAAGGAAGGTTAAGTCCCTGTTTCCAGTCCCAAGTCCTGTTCTGTTGTTAACCAGTTTGCATTTCATAAAATACATTTTGTGAGCAGTTAAACATGATGGATGATATAATTTTATATTTATAATTGCACTTTCTAAAATGCCACTTTTATCAATTACTCTTTTCAAAATCTGCAAGGGGCCCCCACTGCTCCTCAAAATAAAGCCCTAACCCTTGGCAAGTGGCTTTTCCTTTTCCTTAGTTTGACATCCCTCGCATTCCATGATCTGGCTCCAATGTGATCTTCCAAACCGGCCCCTGTCATTCCTCTTGAAACCCACTCCCACCACTTCAAATTCACTGGCTGCCTCATTGTGTCTTATTCTTTCTCAGTGTTGTAATGACTGCATATGATTGCATCATTAGAATCACTGGTGGAGTGGAACGAATTATGCCCCCCCAGAACTCATTGAAACTTGAATTGTGTCCCCCAAGTTTCACGCATTAGAAACTTGCACCCCCCCCTCGTGACTGTTAAGAGGGTGGGAAATCCTACTACGGTAATTGAAAGGTGGAGCCCTGAGTAGGTGATGGGACTGTAGGACCGTGCTGCAGTGAATGGACTAGAACTGGTGGTCAAGGGCGTGGTTCTGAGGGCTTTAAAAGAAGAGTCTGTCTCTCCCTCTGCTCTATCACTTTGCATGTGATACTCTGCCATGACTGAAGCCATTACCAAAGACAGCCCTCACCACCTGGGTGCCCTGGACTTAAATAGACTTCCAGCCTCTCAAACTGTAAGCAATAAATTTCATTTTTCTTTATAAATTACCCAGTTCCAAGTATTTTGTTATAAGCAACAGAAATGGGCTAATACAATGGATGTATCTTGACTTAACTACTCCTCAACTGCTGAACATTTTTCTATTTCTTTTCTCTATATTTTGCCAGGAGAGTTGTAAGGAATCATCTAGTCCAGGGGCTCTCAACTTTGGCCACTCACTGGAATAACTGGAATATGGGATTATTGGGGCTGGGAAGGTGGGGGGTGGGAAGGTGGGAGGTGGGGGTGTTGAAAATGTTTTACTGAGTTATAACATGCACACAGGAGAAGGTACCTGATGACTTTACAAAAACCAAACACCCCCATGTAGCCAGCACCCAGATCCAGAAACAGAACACTACCAGCACCCCAGAGAGGCTAGAGTAAGGGAGAGAGCCTTTTAAAAAAGTCTCACTTTTGGATCTAATCATCAGATACTCTGAGTCATGGGTCTGAGGTAAAGCCTAGGAATTTACATTTTTAAGATTCTCCTCAGTTGTTTCCTGCCAGACCTGAAGACTACTGGTCTACCAAAGGCTTTCAAAGGGTGACCCTGCATTGTCACCCTGGGGAGGTGGGGTGGAGAGAGGCAACTGTCAGGTCTGCCTTCCCCTTAAATCAGTGCACCCGGATCTATTTTTTTATACTCCATCTGTAGATAAAAACAATTCTTCAAGCAATCCACAATTTTGAAAACCACCCGTGCCAGGGTTCAGTTGAAGCAGAACTACAAGGACGGATACAGATACGAATATATCTGCATCTATGTGGATTTATTACAGGTACTTGACTTTTTGCAATAGTAAGAGCTGGTTAAGCAGCCTCTACAAGGCTGTTGTTTTTGTGTCTGATGCTGGCATGTGAAGTTTACAGGACAGGCAGTGGGGGAGACTAAGAACAATCTGGAACCTATAAGCCTTAATTAACTGGGACCCCATGAAGATGAACTCAAAATTATGTCACTTCTTGTTGCCTTGGATCTTGATGTCACAGATGTCCTGCAGAAGTGGGGCTCTTTGCCGTAGCTAAACATTCACCCTCCAGGAGTCAGAGAAGCTTAAGGAGGATCCAGAAGAAGGTGAAGCAGTTGCAGTCCTGGCTGGCAGATAAGCTACAATGTGTGTGTTGCAAAGTGGCTGCTGCTTCCTTTCCATCCTCCAAATCATCCAAGAATCCCTCTTGTGGCCCATCTCAATTAGAAACCTACGGGACAGGGGGTTCTAGGAAATGTGATTCAGCCTGGCCAAGTGGACACCTGGTAGGGCCACCACACCACCATCTGGCCATTGTTCTCATGTCTGGCTGCACACTGGAATCATGAGTGGAGTTTTCGCTTCCCAGGTCACTCTAATGTGCAGTCAAGGCTGAGAAGCACTAGCTGTCAACTGACAAACTGACACGAGCCGCGGTACTGTCCCCAGCCCAGATTCCAAGAAGATAAATTCTACTCTCTTTTTGTTCCAAGACGAGCATAAAAAGACCTAGTTATTTTTTTCTACGGCTCTAAAGCACTGTTGTTCTGGTTATCCTACTTCCTCCATCTGTCTGTAGTCTCTTAGCCACACTCTCATGCAGTCTTCAGCACAGTGGCTGAGCCTTGGTTGATCCCCCCGGTGCTAAGTGGATTAAGAGCGCAGACCCTGAGATCATCCTAATGCCATCAAGCTCATAGTGAACTGAAGACTCGGACATTTTCACTATTAAGCTTCTAAATAAAGCATCTCTTCCTCCTAGGCACAGGCTAATTAAATGATGATAACACAGCAAAGTGGTCAGTGAATATGTAACCACCGTGATGCAAGCAACAGAGTTGGAGAGAGCCAGTGTTGTCGTCTCGCAGGTGCTGAGCTGCCACTGCTGAGTCTCTCAAGTACGCCTGAAACAGAAGCTGCTGGAAGGGCCACTGCAGGAGAGAGAGGCCACTGGAGGAACGGAAGTGGGACAAGAGCAGGGGGTAGGGAAGGGCTCTGGTGCAAGTGCCAGCACTGTCAGTAGCTGTGGGGCCTTGGGCAAGTCACGTCTCTTTTCTGAGCCTCCGTCTCAGCCCTACCTCCTGCACAGGGTCACTGATAACAACGAGAGAACAGACTGGAAACACCATGGGGGAAGAAAGTCCAAAAGCACAGACATTTCTGTGTCAGTAGTTCTAATCTGTTACAACCCTGGTATAAGGTAAAGGCTACCTAGATCCTGGATTATTTGGACCTTTGCTTTCTTTTTCCTGTCTAGGATCTAGTTATTTCTAATGAGGTCTGCTGAAGTATGGGATTGACACAATTGACTAAAGTGAGATCTTTGGGACTAACTTCGGGTTTCTATTATTTATGCTCCCCCTCACCTCCCCATCACAGCCGACAGCTGACGACCAGCTGAGCTGCCGCATTCTGCACTCTGTAAATAAGTTTCCAGAAGAAAAACCCTAAGAAACAACAACAGCTAAAGACTCTTTCACAGCATCTCTGTGACGTAAAAGTGGGGAAGGATCAGGCGGTGCTACAGTATGTTTATTGGACGACATTTATTACTGACGGCAGTTTTCTCTGCCTGAGTTAGGTGTTAAGCTTCTTGAGGGCAAGGGCTGAAGCTCCATCCGTGCCTGGGACAGAGCGGTGGGAAGGATGCTGGAGGTAGGACCCAAAGATCCAGGTTCTAGCTATAGCGCTGCCCCTCAGAAGCCACTTGAATCCTTCTCAGCCTCAGTTCCTTCCTCTATGAAGCGGGAATTACCTACTTCATGGGATTATTGTGTAGTGCAAGTTAGACAACGTGTGGGAAAATCCTTCTGTGACCCTAAAGGTGCTGTGCGAGAGGGATATAATATGGTAAGAGCAGTTCTTTTTAAGAACTACATCTTGGTTGATTTTCTTGTTGAGGACAGGAAGGCACACAGCAGAGTTGGTCAGCCTTCTCCTTCAGGTGAGAAAACGCTCTGGGGTGGAGGTGAGGGGAAGGTGACGTCCTCAGGATGCTGTGGAGTGACAGCAGATGCTTTCTCACTGCCCATCCTGGTAGGTCTCTGTGCTACCTCTCTTGTCATGAGCTGTTTGTCAGCCTGGTCTCTTGTTTATTCCTTCAGTTTCTCATCAAGTATTTATTGAACACCTACTGAGCACTGTTCCAGGGGCTGAAAATTGAATGGAGAGCAAAAATAGATGAGGTCCCTGTCCTCACAGAGCCCAATCTACTCTGTTTATTCCCAAACAGGTTTGGACTCAGTCCTATGCATTGAGAGAGATGGATAACTAGCAATAGGCAGCCCTACGGAGACATGTAAATGCTTTTTAGTAGGATTCTGGATTTAAGCTGAAAAATACCAACAAGTTCGGGTCGGGTTTGGTAAGAAGAAGAAAAAGAAGAGACGGTGAAACACCTGCAACCCCCCCTTTGGGTCTTCCCTTACTGTGTCCCCAGTTCAGGTTTCCAGAGTCCTACTCTTCACGATCTAACCTTCTGTTGAAACTCTCACCTAACTTCTTCATACAACGGTGGTAACTACTCTAGTGGAACCACATTTAATAGGGATGAAAATCTCAAAGTAAAGATATGATGCCCCAGCAGGAGAGAGAGGATGTTAAACCACACCCAGGTGGCCACTTGAGACCAGTATTTTCAGGGACAACGGAGGCAGAGGAAGGGGAAGCTAACAGCAGGGATAAGTTCCCTTAAGCACATCTCTGTGCTCTTCAAAGATTACTAAAGGTAGGAGGGAGGGCAGGGAGCGGTGCAGCTATCGTCAGGGTCCTCATTCTGTTTAGGGGAGGTAGGTGCACAGGTGCTTATTCTATTACTAAAAGTAACAAAGAGATAATAAACTGTATAAATGAAATTAGGGAAACAAGTAAAGAACAGAAGCGTCTTTGGTAGCCAGAACCCAGAAGAGCTACACCAACAGGCCAGGCCCTCTTTTTCTCTCTCATTTCTGACGCAGCTGTCAGATAATCCCACTGGGGAACTTCCAGCTGGATTTACAATTTCCCTCTTAGTGAGAAACGTGAGACATATTTATTACAAGACCCCACCCCCAGCAGCCAAATTCCTAAAAGACTGTAGGGAATGTGAACCCCAAGTGGACTCATTAAAAGGAAAACTTTTTATTGTAAAAGAAAGCACCAGCACTGAAAACCACACAAAACAAATGTGTTGCACTGGGGATGATTAGAAGCAAACACCCTGGCAACCACCACTCAGGTGAAGGCAGAGAACTTGGCCAGCCACCCCAGAAGCCCCCCACATGTCTGGCCCGCTTGCAGCCCCTCCTCCCCTCCCAAAGTAGCAGACTCCTGACTTTATAGTCTTCACTTCCTTGTGTTTATTTATGGTGTTATCGCCCAAGTGTATATCTTTAGACACTGTAGTTTAGTCTTCCTATTTTTTATACATCTTTTAAGCGATGAGTTGCCCCTCCATCTATTTCTCTTCCTTACAATTTATCTGTTGAAGATTCAGGACATCTAACCTGTAGTTTCCCACTGTCTGGATTTTGCTTTTGGCACATGCAATACATCCAAATGCACTCATTTTTAATGCAAATAATCACTCAGTTAAAAAACCCTGTATGCAAGCCATGCTCTTAAGGAGGGCACAGCCCCCCATAATCACTTTCTCATGAGTGTGTGGGCAAAGGGAGCATTCACGATGGAGGTAATGAGGCAGGGAAGAAAACATGATCTGGAGGAGTTCTCTGTGGAACTAATGATTTATGAAAAAAATATATATATATATTTTTGCAATTGGAAGTGACCAGGGAATGCTTCCCTTTCATGTCTTCCAATATAGTTCGCTTTAGTATGAAACACATTTGGAATGGAATTTGGCATCATGTTATGCTCTAGGGTCTAGGATCATATACATTAGGTTTTATCAAAGATGATAGCATAATTGGAGCCTGGATGTAGCAAAAACCCAAGGAATCTAAACCACTAACCAGACTCACCAAATGTAATAAATATAAATTATAGATAAAAGGAAGATTGGACCTGGCCATTTACTTATGGTTTGGAGCAAGAAATGTAAGCTTAAAAAATTTTTCCTTTCTCTAATCTCAGCAGGCATTCCTGTGAACATAATTATTAACATTTTCAAAAGTCCTAATCAAATATTGACTTAATAAAAAGCCCATCCACTTAACAGTGACCTCCAGACACCCCCAACAAGTTCTAGGATCCTAAATTATATGCTCTGGAGCTATGGCACCCACACAAAGGACAAAAGAAATGAGTAGTGTCATATTAGGATATGGGAGTTTTTTTAAACACTTAAAATTAAATGTGTGTGGAGATTGTTTTGATCTGTAGAGTGGGAAAAAAGCTCCATAACAGATGGACATGATAAAAAGACCTGGAAGTCAAGGCACTCTTCAAATCCAACAGCTACCGACACTACCTTTAAAACTATCACAGAATTAGCTGTACAGCCACAAAAAGGCCCTAAGAGACATCAGAGGGGAATAAAAGAAATTAGGGAGAGGGCCTAAATGATCACATTCTGGTTGTCTATTCTTATTTTCTTTCTTGGTTCTCCTGGGGATTGTATTTGTGAAAGAAATCAGATTTGTAAGGCCTCCTCTTTGCTCACATTGGAGAGAAGGTTGGGGACAAAGAGGGACAGGGAGGGAAAAGATAATAAGGAGGACTTAGTGCATATTTGACAGGCAGACCAACTTCTTTCCTGGGCTCAGGAGTTTTAAAAACCTGCTTGCAAGATTGGGTACCCGCACATACATCGTAGATGGTAAGAGATTCCCAACCCTGATTTTACAGCACTTTAGGGTATATCCAATTATTACAACATGTGCATTTAAAGTTCTCAATGCCAAATTAATTTGAATTCCTTTTCACTGAAAAGGCAGATATAATTCAAGAGCTTTTTTCTTCGTTATCATCCTAGTCTACCTTTCTGAAAAACTTGATACTCCATCTTGGAATTCCCCCCTGCCTGTGCTCTGTGACACTGTTATTCTGTTTGCAGTCTAACCACATGTCTTCCTGGCTGGCTCATGCTCCTTTTTCCAGGCCCCCCATCTCTGGATCACAAGGAATTCTGCAGGGTTCCTCCTAAGCCCTTTTCTCGTTCCTGCCTTCCCCATAGCAGCTTCCACCCCCAAACTCCTCATGGACGGATTCCTTTCTTCTTGAGATTTCCAACCCCAGTCTCTAAGAGTTATGATGGAATGAAATTCTGGGAGGGCAGGCTGGGTGGGATCCCAGCAGTGATGTTTGAAGGGAAACCAGATCTCAGAAAGGGGGATAAATCTATCAAGGCTTCTATGCTTCTATTAGCTCACTTCTCATGCTGGCTGGGCTTGGTCTGAGCATGTTACATGCATGATGGTGTTTAATCTTCATACCACCTCTCTGAAAAAGTGTGATTATACCCGTATTCCACATGTGAGAAGAGTTAAGCTCAGACAGGGCAGGAGCTAGACAAGGCCAGCCTGGTAGCTTGGACCTAGCTCCAAGCCCAGTTCTGAACCATCAAGCTCTTCTGTCTGAAGCAAAAGATTCTCTCCTCGTATTTTTGGACATTGAAAGGACCCAAGAGCTCTGGGGTTTGCTCCTCTGGTAGACCTGTGAGAGGACAGATCAGTGGTTATAGGTTCCACCTCTGCTGTCCCCTGCCATACAACCCTGTGAGAGGGCCCTGCCTGCCCATGCCAGGCCTCCCCTCTGACCACCCATGGAAGGGTTGTGTGTATGTGAGGTCTTTATTTTGTATCTCCCTCCACTTCCCAGGCTGGAATATGGTGATTCTTCCCAGGATTGTGCCATCTGTAGATGGACCAGGGCCTCAGCTTTCCTTCTTGGCAAACTGGGTACATCGGTTCATAGGAAACCACTTTACTGATGAGACTAAGAGCGTGAACATAGGGCTGTCAAAGAAGTCCTTGACCTGGGAGATGTGGGGAAGAGACTGGAGACATTCATGATTGTATCTGAAGATCAGCAACATGCTCCTGAGCCTGTAGGAGGCCCTCAGGGAGGCAGGGGTGGAAGGGCTTCAAACCTTCTCTTTGAACCACTGTAAAGTCTTCTTGAATTCTGCCTCCTTTCCCCATAAACCCATGTTCTATACCACCAACGAATACATGGAAACAAAATATTTGGTGGCCTTTTATTCTAGTCCATTCTTACCTTTTTTCCATACTGAGTACCTAATTTTATCAGCCAGGATTGGAGCACTGGGATGAAGATGAATGTTGAAATAGCCATGGGGTTTCATTTGTTCATCATGTCTTTCTTACTCAACAGGAGCCAGCCCCGAGATGGTAAGTGTGGGGCTCGGGTCCGGCATGGGCCACTTACTCCCAAGGCGCATACACAGACAGACTGGCTGCATCCGGACCCAGCAGGGAGGAGAGCCCTGAGCCTCCATCTATCAAAAAGACTAGAAGAAGCTCAGAGAGTGCATGTGTGTGCGCATGCATTAGAGTGACTGACGCCGGGGGATGGTGGTGGAGGGAAGTGGGGTGCGACCAAAGGGCAGAAAAGAGCTCACAGAAATTTGCAGTGGCCCTCAGATGGGTCTCATCCCGCAGGTCCCTGAGTACCATACAGCCCTATTCCTACCGAAACACAGGGAGCTGAAGATGAAGCAACCCTTGAAACTGAAACCATGTATCCATGGCAATTTATTAAGTAACTGAGGTTTCTAGGCTTTCTTGAAGGAAATGTTTAGTGTATTTTCTAATCCTCTGACGTTCACTTCTTCACTTGTCAGCACCTGCTGGCAGCAGCTGGACTAATCTCACCAATTTTGCTGCATGTGCAAATCAATTTGATCACCCCCAAGATAAAAATCAGTAAAGTGATTAAGTTACAATTAAGGCATGTCATTGAAAGCACAGGCAACACGAAAAGGCTGAGGAGGAATTGCCCTGAGGTCACCAGCGACTTCCTTCTACCCAAGTTAAATGATTCCCCCCGCCCTTTCTCTGCCTGCTCCACTGCATGCGACACCGTGGGTCCTCCTACTTCTTGTAATTCTCTCCTCTTTTGGCTTCCATCATGCTATCCATATGCCAGGTTCTGCTCATGTCACTTGTTCTGGCTCCCTAACTGTTAATCTGTCCATCAGTTCATGCATCTATCCATCTATCCCTCCTTCCCTCCCTCCAATAGATGTTTAATGTCCCAAAGTGCCAGGCCCTGGGAAAAACGACAAAGTACATTTATGTCTGATTTTAAAAGATGCTCACATATATATATATATTATTTCATTAAATTATTGCTACAATGATATGAGGTGGCTATTAGTATCCCCATTTTATAGATGAGGAAATAGGCTCTGGGAGGATCTGTGATTTATTTAAAACAGCACAGCCAGCAGGTGGCAGGGTCTAGACATGAATTCAGGTTTTCATCCCATTAAGAATTCATAACAGTATTCTCCTATATACTGGTCAAGTCTAATTTCTCAACTAGTCTCACTGTTCCTAATTAAATGTCATGATCCAGTCAACACAAATATACTGAGACTGTACTAGGCTCTAAGGTATGCAAAGACTGGGTCTCTGCCCTCATAAAGCTTGTGGCCTCATTGGAGAGACAGACATTAAACATATGTTCACACCATAAGTATTTATTTTCAATGTATGAGGAAAAGTTGATGTAGTTATGAAAATTAGAAAAGTTTTCCAGGAGGAAATAATCATTGAGATGCATTCTGAAGGATGAGTCAAGTTAGCTCTGGGAAGACAGTATGAAAGAAGATCATATACAGAGAGGGAAAAGCATGTATATGCAAGGGTCCTGTGGCAGGAAGACCCCACGTGCTGAAAGTCTGGAGGCCAGCTTGACTGGCCTATCCAGAGTGAAAGGAGCCTGGCACAGGATGTGGTCCAGACCACACAAGACTTGGTAGCCATGATGATGATTTTTACTTTTAGCTTAAGAACAATGTGAAGCCACAAGTCAAGAGAATGACATGATTAACTTTGATTCGATTCTGAATTCGGGGTGCAGAATGGATTGCAGAGGAGCAAGAGTGGAGGCAGGGAAAACAGCTAGAAGGCTTTTGCAGTTGTCCAGTGAGAATGGATGGTAGCTTGGACCAAGGTTTTGGTGGTGGAAATGGACAGAAGAACCCCCAAAGTGCCCCCTGCTCTGCTCAAGCCCATTTTCTCACTAGACCCTGTCACCAGAGTGTGCTCACGAATTTGCAGTACGTGGAAGCTTGTCCACACTTCAGGGCTCTGCTGGAGTCTTCTCTTCCAGGAAGCCTCCTCCAGACAATGCCACTCCTTAGGGATCTTCCAGAGGTTGTGTATTTCTTCTGCATTGTCCATTCTCACACCTGATGCTTCTCTATGGCTTGGCTGTTCTCTGGTCCACTCCTGGAGATGTCTTCATTTCTCTGTTGTCTTGCTTTCTCCCTTTGGAAAGTAAATGCTTTGTTGGCATTTGCTGAATGGTTATCAACAGGGCTCCTTTGGAAATTACATTTGTAAATGATTACTCATGACAATTGCCTTTTTACCCCCTAAATTAAACACTGGTTGCTTAAATCTGTCTTCATGATCTTGTTCTATCAAAACGTATGTCCCAATTTTTCCATTATTTCCTCTAAACTCTTTTCCGTATTTCTCCTAGTAGAAAGCAGTTTCGGGGGAATGGAGTGGAGGTGGGATGGGGGCAGGATTGTAATTAAACAGAGGCCGTCTGACCAGAATTCCTATACCTTTTAATGAGGTATTTGATTAATCCTTTCCACAGGCACCATTATTCATGCCTTGATGGAATCTCATTTTATAGCTCTTAATACATGGACCCAATTTATCCACATCACATTGTATTCTAATACTTGTCATCCAAGTTATTAGCTATCTCCTTCTCAGTGTAAAATCATCAGTGAGTTTGATTAGCTTATTCCCTGGGGATGATAGGGGAGATAAGAGCAGACACAGTACAATATGACCCCAATGGTTCTGCATCCTCAAAAGAAGACTGCTACACGGAATCCATTTACAGAGCCAGAGTGGCCAAAATAAACATTTGCCCCCGTGGGACAGTCTCTCTACGGGACCCAGGAGCCTTAGCCACAAAGGGCCAACTGCTGTTGTTCGTAGTGGGACTGAGTCACCAGCCTGAGTGGGATCCTTTTAGCAGAAAATAGTGGGGTTCCTCCCCCTCCTGCTTCTTAGCCTCCCCTTCCCTCAGTGCCCTTCCTGAGAAGCACAGCCCAGAAACTCCTTTTATTCCAGGATGTCGCTGCTGCCTTCAATCTATTCTTTCCCTACTGGGGACGTGGCTGGTCGGATCATCTGGAAGGAAATGCACAGTACTGTTTATTGCTCTCTCTCCAGCAGAGAGTTGACTCTAAGCATTTAGCCCCTCCTTCCTCTTCTTAGGAACCACACCTGAGCCTTGGGACTCATAGGTGGCTTCAATGCTTTCTGAGCAAGGACACCCCCTATCCTGAAAGACAGAAGGGGTCTGCATGACACCCATAGAATGGTAGACTCAAAGCCCTCAGAATTTCCAATGCTCCTTCCTCTACTCAACCACCTCTCCTCAGTCTGATCAGGATAGCCCACCCCTCCACCCCACTCCAATCCCTGCCTTCATCTTTACACCTCAGGTCCTATCAATTATTCTTGTGCTTCTCTGAGTCTGGCAACAGGAGGATGAAAGAGGCTCATTCTTCCCTTCAAAAGGTGGGGCTTAACACTCCTCCCCTCATGTGTGGGCTGGTCTTAGAGACTCACTTCTAATGAACAGAACAAAGTGGAAGTGATGGTGCATCACTTCCGAGACTAGGTCATAAAGGCATTCTGACTTCCTCCCTCTCATGTTGTTGGCTCTGAGGGAAGTTAACAGCTATGTTGCAAGCAGTCCTAAGGTATTGAGAGCGAGGAACTGAGGCCTCCAGCCAACAGCCGTGAGTGGGCTGTCTAAGAAGTGGGTCTTCCACTAAGGTCAAGCCTTCAGATGGCAGCTGGACATCCGCCTCACGAGAGAGTGAACCAGAACCAAACAGCTAAGCCATTCCCAGACCTCTGACCCACGGAAACTGTACAAGACCACAAATATTTGTCGTCTTAAGCTGCTAAATGTTGGGGTCATCTGTCATGCAGCAGTAGGTTGCTAATACTCTCCCTACCTCAGGCGAAGGCCTGGGTTCCCTTCTCAGTTCCCTTGTTGGGTTCCATTTTCATCTCCTCTCTCTGTTTGGGGAGTCTGGTATCCCTGTGGGCCCCTGTCCTCTACTGTGTGTCCACACTGTCCTCATAGTCCCAAAGACTCCTTCCTGAGAAATGTGGGTGGAGGAGGAAGGAGTTCCCCAAGGCCTGGGTTTGGAATTCCAGCTCCTTGCCAGCCACCCAGAGTGACGTCCGGCATTAGGAGAATGACTTTTTTTTTTGCAGAGGGTAGTCTTCCTTAGGCCATGAAACTCCTTCTTGTTTCTGAACTCTAGGGCCTAGTGACTTCAGGCAGGCCTGTAGCCAACAGGAAAAGACTCTGCAAACAACGTGTTCCCTGTTGTATCATGTGCTCATCTCCTATACCCTTTTTGTTCATCTGCAGTTTCTGCAAAAGGTCATGTCTAGTTTCAACTTTGCAGTTAAGTGTGCTTGACACCAGGTGAGGATTCCAAAACTGGATGGAGGTACAAACTGGCTTAAACGTTGCAAGGTGTGCAACTATACTCCACCCCTGCCCTCCCAGCTGTGTCCTGCCAGCCCAGATACCATCATGAAGGAGGTGGCAATCTGATTCTCACTTCTCATAACTATACAAGGGGCAAAATGTAGTTTTTGATAAGAAAATAAAATCCAGGTTGCTCTTCTGTCAGGTCAAATCCTATAGGGCAAGATCAGGCAGTTATAGATGTCAATCTTTTGGAAGGCTTGGAAAAGGTAAAAAAGCAGTGGACCTAAACAGTGGAGAGGACCCCAAAGCAGTGGTTCTCAAAATATAGTCACTGGGTCAACACCATCAGCATTATCTGGGAACTTGTTAGAAATGCACATTCTTGGGCCCCATCCCAGACCTACTGAATCAACTCGGGGCTGGGGCCCAGCAAATTTGTGTTTTAACAAGCCCTTCAGGGGATGAATGGCTACAGGTTGAATATTACTGACTTAAAGGATTAAACATCTAAATCATTCATTCATTCATTTGACGTTGTTTGAGTGCCTACTATAGGCCAGACACTGAACTCTGGGGCAATGAAGAGGAATGGTTAAGAAATGCTTTCTTCAAGGAGTTCACAGCCCTCCCTTCCCCTAATTTATTACAAAGAACGCAGGAATCTGAAGACACTAATTCAAGGAATGGAAATCATTCTTTACTTGTAACTCTTTTCAATGGACAGGAGGCACACCAAACATTTTTTTCCAGGAATGATTATACTCTCAAAATAGTAACCTTTCTAAAGTAAGTAAATGTGTGGGTTTAATATATCACATACAGCTGGCTCAGCCTTTTAAGTTTAAGAAAGAAAAAGATTATGTGATTTTACCATGAATGAAATGCAGAATTACTTCAAAGATTCAGTGAGGTATGTATATGTCTGTCTTTTAATGAACAAGCTATTCTGTTGTTCCCTCATCTTCCATAAGTCTAAATAAGTCATAACAGCTAATATGTACTGTGTGCTTCCTATGGCTGGGCTCTGGAACAGCTCATTAGTCCATTCAATCCTTCCCTGATCCTATAAAGCAGATGCAGCAAACACACACAGTCTGCAGATGAAGAACAGAGGCTGGGAGAGGCAGGAACAGGAACCCAGACTCACCTCTTAACCCCAGGCAAATTATCCTCCTGTTTTGTACTCTCAGCCCCACTGGGTCATTTTGCTGCTCATTAAAACTACTGATTAATCAGGAAAACATAAAAGGAAATACCACCCTCCCCTAACAGATTTCTTGCATGGAACCACTGGCCAAAGCTTGAATTGGGGGATTTACTTTTAAATTTTAAAATTTATGCTGGATTTCTCTTTCAATAGTTTAGGTAATGAAGACCTGGCTATAAACTTCTTATGGTCACTGGCATTAGTGGCCTGTGTAAGAATCTGGTCCATGCTCAACAGATCCTGCTTTAAGAAGATGCTCCACATTTTTTCTTTTCTTAGGGTGTCTCAGTGATGCTCAATGACTCACTGTAGTACTATCAAGGCAGATGATTTTCCTGTGGTTGGGATGAACTTGAGTTGATCCAGCCAAGCCTGAACCTGTGTGACTGTGGATGGCCAGTTCATCCAGCAGCAACGGGGATGAAGGATGTGACCTATGGCTACAGAAGAAGTCAGAGCTGTCTGGCCGGATCAGCAACACACTCAGCTCTTTGGGATGGGCACAAGACCTGCCCTTGTGTGTGGCTCATCTGCCACACAGCCTCCTTTATTCACAGGGGAATCACGGGTCACCCATATTTTGGCAACTAGATCAGGAGGTTTCTTCTCTCTATTGCATCCTTGGGAATAATCTGGTGCCTTTAGTTATATGTAACCAAGACATCTAAAGTTCATGTGGGCTGCGTAGAAAACCCTACAGGTATCTTTCAAGCCATGTACGAGTATAGAGCATGGAACTCAAGGGGAACTGAAATGCATCCGCCCTTCTCATTGACTTTCTGTAATCAGGCTTTTTAGAATAAAAAGTCCAGCCCCTATCTATTTTTAACTCAGGGCTGCTTGTTGGCTTTTGCTGAGACATTGATTTGATTAGTAGCATTCTGTGGAACTACAGACACGAGATGTTGAGCTCTCAAATGTATGATTCATTTCAGGATTCTGAAATGAGAAACACACCTATCAATGGCACACCAGAGGGTGGGAGATTCCGAGAAAACACTTCATGCATATAAATGGGTCATGTGATGAAAAAATGTGTTTACGGTTACAATCCCGAAGCCAAGGACCGCCCGACTGTGCTCTCTACCCTGAGAAGTGATGGTTCCATGGGAAACCGCTGGGATTAGACAATCCTGCATTTGGACCCCCATATGCCATTTCATTTATCTACCTGTGACAGGGACAGTGCTGGAAGAGAATCAAAAGATGACAAATTGCTTCTAGTTTTAAAGGAGCCGTTGAGGCTGGGTGTATGCCCAGGGGGACTAGGTTTCGTGCCAGGAGCCAGTAGTTCATCCCGTTCTAAGGCCACATTTTGGCAAACACCAACCAGCAGATGATGGCTGTCACCAACAGACTTAAAGACACCTGCTCTGAAAGCCTGAAATCCAGTCTTTCTGAAGACGTGTGTGACAGAGCAGACCTGCCCACACACTACAGTGAGGCAGGACAGCGGGTATGTAGCAAGAGTTCCAGATGACAGGGGTTTTCCCTATGTTGAGGCAGACAGATAACAGGGGGATGATTTTGCAGGACTCCAGAATAGAGAGAGATATAGTATCAGTAAATGGTTCTGGGAAAGAGTGACTCACATGAGATAAGCAGACAAAAATTTCTAGGGTGCTGGCCACTAGAATCTGCTTGTGTGGACACAGAACCGCCCAAGCTTCCAACTTCCCTGGGGGCAGGAAGGAAGCACATTGGGAGTTTCAAGATGGTACATTTGAGCAAAGCATAGCCCTCCACAACCCCCTTTGCTCATCAGCCAGTGGTCCAGCCAAGGCTGCTTATCATTCCAGCTATGACCCTGCTCCTTCTTTCCAGCAGATTTTTACTCTCTGGCAATAACCACTTAATTCATGTCAACCCACTCAGTCTTCTGGAGGTGAGCTTTCCTCAACCATCCAGTTTGTGTTTCTCCTCTTCCATGCACTAGAATTCACAAGGCCAGACAAGGGCCTTATACATGTACATGAAAATGTGCATGTTTATGCAAACTGACGTCAGGCGTTCTTCTATGTGCTACAGTTCTATTTCCTTATTTTATCCTCCTGACAACCTTGATGAAACAGGTACTATTATTATCCCCTTCCTGTAGATGGGGAAACCAAGGCACAGAAAGATTGAGGGATTGGCTGAAGGTCATAGCGAGTGAGCAGCAGAGCCAAAACCACACCCAGACAGCTTGGCTGCAGGGTCTGGCTCTTTCCTAACCAGGTGCTGCCTCTCTAGTGCAACACTGCTTCAAACACGGTGGCTGGAGCCCACATGGGCACAGGTTCACTCAGGCCTTCCTCCTTCTCCGGTCCAACCCTCTGGAATTCAGTGGGTGCTTGGGCTGCAGTGCACAGCCTGCAATGTGAAAAGACAGAGGCCCATCTCCAATTACCTATTTGTTTCTAAATTCGGGCCAGATGTCCAAACATTCATTTTGTGCTTGTTTGTTTGGAACATTCTGCCATGTTGCACGAGACCATGTCATAGATGGTCTCTCTGTTTTCCTGCTTAGCCAAGCACCTGGCTGTCTCTGGCAATATTCTGGCTGTCAGCGACTGATGTTCCCTGCCTAACTTCATTATACTTTACAGCTAAAAATGCCTATTTTCCATGGGGCATATTTACAGCACATTATATGCCAAAGCACTTTCAAATTTCTCATTTCTAATAATAATGTTGGCACATAACCACCATACCCATTCCATGGATGGGCAAACAGAGGCGAGAGGTTATAGCAATGTTGCAAAGGAGTCCTAAATTGCCAGGTCTCTTGAGTCACTTATATACAATTCTCTGTCCAGATTGCTTCCTCTCAACTTCCTGTTTAACAAACTTATCTGTGGCATGGGAATAAGAGATGCTATCAAGATCAGGTTGTATCTGTGTCTGTACTCAAGCTCTCAGAATATGAACAAGCAATTCTAATCTCTGGTGGCAGGGACACCAATGCTCAGCTTTCTACCCAAACCCATTCTCATTAGTAGGTTTACTTGCATGAAACACATACTTGGAGTTTTTGGTATGCACAACTCTCTCCTCACCCACTGTAACTAATCAGAATGCTGAATGGATTTATTCTCATGCAGAACTCAACCAACTGCCTTTATCATCTGCTGAAATGACCGTAACTTTTTTTTTCTGATGGAATCCTCTGGCCAGGAAATGAAAGAGTAGATCAGAACCTATAAGCAGATTGAATCATCTTCCTTCAGAGTCAAAACTGTAAGACTGTTTTTCAAACAGTTATTACAGAAAGCTCAGATCCCAAGTCAAGGAGATATGAGAAAGCTAAAGGATGTGTTGGGTGCACATAAATCTGAAACTAGAAACTGCCAATGTTGGAAGTATCATACAGGTAAATTTGCCTCCTGTAGTGGGCACATTCTTTTTTGCTGTTGCTATGCATTTTTTTTCTCCTGGGGTCTCCATTCATGGAAAATATACTGGGGGGAGAGAGTTCTTTTTTTTTTTTTGTCTTTTTTCGTGACCCGTAAGGGGATCGCAACCCTTGGTGACACCCGCACCGCACTCAGCCAGTGAGCGCCCTGGTCATCCCTATATAGGATCCGAACCCGCAGCAGGAGCGCCGCTGCGCTTCCAGCGCCGCACTCTCCCGAGTGCGCCACGGGCTCGGCCCAGGGGGAGAGAGTTCTAGTCCCAGCTCTGCCTCTGTGAGTTGTGTGGACTTAGGCAAGTCACTGAAGTCTTTTGAGCTTCCAAACCTGTGAAGCCAGCACTTACCAGAGTACCTCACTGAATTGCTAAAAAAATCAAAATGAGCAAGCTATGAGAGAGTGCTTTGTGAATGGCACTGTAGGTGCTGTGGAAATGCAAAGTATTTCTAAAGGTATATAATCAACCTCAAAAGGCAGAAGTGAGAACAGAAACCTCTCAACTATTTACAAAGGAATCATCTTCCAGAGAGACACTGATGAGAAGTGGCATTGGGGGCTGAGACCATGGAAGACAGAGTCTACACCATGCATTCAAAAGCAGGGGATGGACCGTGCACTATTTCATGTATTCAGCACCTCTGCTCATGTTCGTTCTTGAGTTCTTCCTATCGTACTTCCTAACACATTACTTGGTACGTAGTGGGTACTCATAAACGTGAGACAAACCAAACAATGCCACCTGAGGATTTTAGTCCCTCTGGTACAGAAAGTTCATCAGTGAAAAAGGAACTGGGGCTGAGAGGGGCGATTTCTGGAAGCCTGAGTGTAGGGTGACAAGCCGACTCAGGCCCAAGGGATTTCCTGGGATAAGACAGTCATGCTGCCCGAGTGTCCATTTTGCATCCTCCCAGCTGGTAGGGAATAAAGTATCTGAATTAAGGGAAATCTGATAGAAGGCATATATATCTCTGAGTTCCTAAAGAGTGGATCACTAGAGATTTATTGCCCGGGTGTATATTTTTTTCCTTTTTGCCCCCATTAGTTTTAATTTCCCTAGCTGACACCATCTTTTTACCATCAGGAATCCAACAGAATCACACCCCTTTTATTTTTCCTGCATCAGATTATCACCTCTAAGATATTTCCCTGATCCCTGTCGATGGCTTCCTGCCACCAGCTAAATCTTCTCCCTAACAGCTCATGGCATTCAGTGTAAAACTGCAGCCTTTAGCAAGATATGCATTTGGCATTGTTACAAGTGCTTTGTGCAATATTCACCAGAAACACACATGCACTGCAGAACTGCTGCCTGGATCAAAATCTGACTAGTGCACATAGAAGGGAAATGACATTTTGGGCCAATGAGAAGATGTGATCAGTGGGGGATTTCCCCTTTAAAAACTTACAGCAAAAGCCTGCCTGAGATAATTCAATATTCATAAATGGAAAGCAGAGATGGCGTTTCTGTTCCTCCAAGAGCAATAGCTATTTATCATGGCAAATGACTGAAATAGTTGAACGTACAATGCTTTACCCAGTGCTGTAAATGACAGTATACAGAAGATTAAACTTAAGCCTAATGCAACCCTTGAGTTTCAACAGCTGAGTCCTATAAATGGGTACTTGTTAAGAGGAGAGAATCTTTTTCCTGGTTACTATTTAAAAGTGTATCTCTATTAAAAGCTTGTCGTAAACACAAATTACCAGGAAGCCCACCCCTAGTCCTGGGCAGGCTCTTCCTCAGGGCACTGACGTGTATAAGACACATCAAAATGACATAGTGACAGGCCTGAGACTTGACGTGTGTGCTGTGGTGACCTCAAGAGGGATAGCAGAGGAATCAGATGAAGGCAGAGGGACTTTACAGAGTGCTCAGTGAGCACTCACTTCCAGCCAGTCCGAGCCCGGTTGGAAGGGAGACAGTGAGGACTCCAGCAGGCTTTAAGGAGACCTTCAGAACTGAAATGATCCGGAACTCCAAACTGCTTCAAAGAGAAAGTTTCTTCTAGTGTCTGCTGTTCTGGAAAGTATCAAAGAACCCTGACCTAGAGCCCAAGCCCCAATTTTCCTAGCTAAATTTTATTCTCCAAGCACTTGCTCCTCAAAATGAGGACGAAAAGCACCAGCATCACCAGGAGCCTGTTAGAAATAAAGACCTACTGAATCAGAATCTGCATTTTAACAAGATTCCCTGGGGGACTCTGCATGCACATTAAAGTTTGAGAATCCAGGGATAGGTAAGCAGGTATCAGCAGGGAGAAGGAGCCCACTGATGTTCCCACTGGAAATCATGACAAATGACAAATCTGATTTATAAGACAGGCCTGGCAGTAGACCTAGGTTTCTGAGTTCTCCTTCGTCTAATCTTACTTCAGAACACTTCCAGGAACTTGAGAGAGATATTTTTTTATGATCTGGGAATAAATGTATCACTCTGAACTTAAGAGATACCCCAAAGCACTCCAGGATGTAAAACAGAGTAAATTAGCAAAAAGTTCATGCCTTTAAAATTAATCAGGGTGCCTCTAATCCTTGTGTGAGTCAGTAGGCTTAGAATGCAACGCCAGCGTTTTTGACCATGATTTAAATTCTTATAAGTACTAATTGACTTTAGATGGGTAAAGTATACAAAGATCTTCATATTGTTTGAGAAGAAGATAGAGATTCTGGATAACTTTAGTCTTTATAAGAAGAAAAATTATAGTTCAGTATGTATGTTAAAAACTTAATGGTAATCACTAAATAAATAGATTTCAGAAAAAGAATCTAATGCAGTCCAGCTAGAAGAGGGAAAAATGGGGAGAAAGTAAGGAAAATTTTGCTAATCTAATGCATGGTAGGAAAGGAGGACAAATAAGCAAATAAAAAGCAAGGTAAACAGAAATACAAATGAAACGATTAAAAATAAGTCCAAATATATAAAGTAATCACAATAAATGTAAATGGATAAAACTCACCTATTAAAATACGTTATCAGAATAGACTTTTTAAAAAGCCAGCTATATATTGCTTACAAGAGAGACACCTAAAACAAAATGACACAGAAAAACTGAAAATAAAAGACTGAAAAGAGATAAAAAAGGCAAATACATTTGATCAAAAGAGAACTGGGTAGCAAAGTTAATTAGATGGAATAGAACCTAAGGCAAAAGCAGTAACAGGCATGAAGATGCCAGCACTGAAACCACAGGACAATCAAACTTATATGTGCCCAACAGCACAGCCTCAAAATTGTAAAACAACAGCTGTCAGAGTTACACAAGAGACTGACACACTTACAACCATCACAGGAGATTTAAAAGTCCCTTCTCGGAAATTACAGAGCAAGCAGACAAAAAATGGTGAGGAATTACAAGATTTGAACAAAATAAACAATAAATATATGGAACCCTACACACAAAAGAGAGATTATATAAATTTTCCAATTACACATGATTTGAACAGCAAAATGAACAATAAATATATGGAACCCTGTATATAAAAGAGAGATTATATAAATTATCGAATCACAATTGAGACATTTATAAAACTGATTGTGCACTAGTCACAAAGGAAGTATCATAAGTTATAAAATGGATAACTTATAACTAACATTGTCTGACTACCAGCAAAAATAAAACAATATTAAGGCCACACTCCTCACTACCCTTTACTTTTTTTTTTTTTTTTCCTTTCTGTCTTTGTTCGCGACCAGCAGCGGATCGCATTCCGCAGTGTTGCGCCCGTACCGGACCGGGACCGGCAACGGGATCGCAACCCTCGGTGTTGCGTCCGCACCTCGCTCAGCCAGTGAGCGGCCGGTCTGTATGTGGGATCCGAACCCTCGGCGGGCGTGCTGCCACGCCTCCCAAGCGGCGCACTGTAGCAGTGCGCCCCCCGGCCCGCCCGCCTTTTTTTTTTTTTTTTTCCTTTCTGTCTTTGTTCGCGACCAGCAGCGGATCGCATTCCGCAGTGTTGCGCCCGTACCGGACCGGGACCGGCAACGGGATCGCAACCCTCGGTGTTGCGTCCGCACCTCGCTCAGCCAGTGAGCGGCCGGTCTGTATGTGGGATCCGAACCCTCGGCGGGAGTGCTGCCGCGCTTCCCAAGCGGCGCACTGTAGCAGTGCGCCACTGGGCCGGCCACTACCCTTTACTTTTGAAAATGAAAACCACACTCCTAAATTACCACTTGGCAGTGATGTGATTTTTTTTTTTTCTATGTGTGGCCTAGGAGCTATGGGACTGGGTTAATTTACATGACACTTTTCAGGGGTATCACAAGAAACAGGAAACTCCCGGACCATTAAAGCTACATTATTTTGTGCCCTGAACTAAATTCCAAACTAAAGGGAAGGTGAAGTACCTGACTCTCAGAAGAAAAGAAGGGCTGTGTGTGGCTAATCACGACCTAGTTGTATAGCACTAGAGGTTGCTCTGGCACACCCCAGCCCATGCCCTGTCCTGCCACAGTATACCCATCTCTTTTTGCTTACCAATGCAGGCTGGAAGAAGACCCTGTCCTTGAGGGGCTCTTGGCACCTGGAAAAGGTGCTATTCAATTGATGTGGTATC
Source organism: Galeopterus variegatus (assembly GCF_000696425.1). Classification (NCBI taxonomy): domain Eukaryota; kingdom Metazoa; phylum Chordata; class Mammalia; order Dermoptera; family Cynocephalidae; genus Galeopterus; species Galeopterus variegatus. The sequence continues at coordinate 813,424 of NW_007726131.1, read as the reverse complement.
TTACAATAAATGGCATCCTGGAGTTGAGAAAATACTGTAGTTAACAGTTTGTAGAGGACCTTCTGTCTGTTCAGTCACAGGGCCAAGCACTTTTGAAAAATGAGTAGAGTTCTTTCCTCCCTGGCTGCCTGAGGATCAACCTCCATCATGAATGACAGAGTAACTATCCAGATCAGGAAGTTCATGACTAATCGGCTACTTCAGAGGAAACAGATGGTCATTGATGTCCTTTATTCTGGGAAGGCAACAAGACCCAAGACAGAAATTTGGGAAAAACTAGCCAAAATATGCAAGACCACATTGGATGTCATCTTTGTATATGGATTCAGAACCACCCACTTTGGTGGTGGCAAGACAACTGGCTTTGGCATGACTAATGATTCCTTGGATTATGCAAAGAAAAATGAACCCAAGCATAGGCTTGCAAGACATGGTCTGTTTCAGAAGAAAAAGACCTCAAGAAAATAGAGAAAGGAATGCAAGAACAGGAGGAAGAAAGTTAAGGGGACTGCAAAGGCCATTGTTGATGCTGGCAAAAAGTGAGCTGGAGATTGGCTATCAGCAAGAGTAAAGATTATGCAATAACTTTATCTGCGGTGATTGTGCAAATTTTTCAGGGAAGGATTAATAAATTGCAAAACTTTAAAAAAATGAGTGGGAAAGACTGCATAGCAGACACACTGGAAAAATATAGGTCCATGTGTCTCTGGAGAAGACAGCACTCCCCTCAAGGAATCCTCCCAAACAAAACCAAAGCCAGATGGATGGTTCTTCCCCTGGACCGTGCTGTCAGCCCAATACAATTCCAGTGCCAGCTGAGTAATGAAACAAATATTAAAATGAAAACTCTAAACAACTTAGAAAGGATGGAGCCCAGGATCATGATAATATTGACCAAATCACATTGATGACAGGTCTGCAAGTTCTGTGGACAAGTGGAGGTGTGGGGAAGAGTGGAAAAATAGGATAAAAGAGCGTACCATAGGTGTTCAGCTGTGCACTGGGCCTTGTGGAGGACACAACATCCCAGTGGTTTCTTGCCTCACAAATATTACAAGCCATGGGGTTTGGTGGCCTCAGGAGGACACCCTCCTCTTTGGGCCTCCCCACTGGTCTCCTAGCCCTGCTCTGCACCACCCCCATCACCATCACACCACTGTCCCGAAGAGAGCTGCGGCAAAGGTTGGTAAAGGCTGGAGGATCCTCATCACTAAACCCTAGGGACCTATGGGGTGAGTGTCACAAGTTGTAAGGATATGACAGGAGCAGCTCAGCTGAGAAAGTGGTAGAAGAATTTTGAAAGAGCTACTGTCCAGCCCTGCCTCCTTAAATGCACTGGTGAACTTGATTCACATGGACTTGGAGAGGGTGCCACCATCAGGGTGACACCACAGAGCTGACGATACTGTGGGTCACTGAATTGGGGCCAATGTCAATGCAAACTTCTTGTTAAGGGGTATGCAGTATCACTCTCCGGTTAAGAAGGTTTTCTGTTTAAGAAGGTACTTGTTTAAGAAGGTTATGAAGGTTTAAGAAGTAGGGACAGACACTTAATAGAGATGAGCAGAAAACCACAGCCATGACCCAAGCTAAGGCCATGCTCATCCAAGAAAAATGTTCCTCTGGAGAAGGCTCAGAATTGGAAGAAATGACTCAGGGGGATAAAAGTAAAGTATCTATGATGCTATTAAACAAACAGATAAATAATAGGGTTAGTCAGAAACCAAACCTTAGGCAGAAATCTGCAGTTCTGGTATTGTAAAACAAAAACTACTTTGCTTGCTTTCGCTGGAAAAAAAATTATCATTCATTCCATGTGAAGTGGGCTTCATCATAGTGAAATCATTGACTTACTCTTCATCATTTCTTCCCTCCAATTTACATTTTCCCCTGGACCTATTTCTTTCCCATGTGTCTCCTAGACAGCATTTCCCAATTTGCGTTCATCTTTCAGAAGTGCCTGGCCCTGCGGAAGAACAGAGGAAAGATCCTACGCAAATGCCAACTGCGGTATTTCCTTGAGCCCAGGATACCAATCATTTCAGATGTGACATCAATTTAACAGCAACTTTTTCTGGGGAGGAGGGGGGAGAAAACCTGCCCTAGTAACCATACATATGATGGGAAGAAGACTTTTGACTTTGAAACAACAGGGCTTGGAAGCTGCTTTAGAGATAGCCAGCATCCCCGAGGCAGCCTGCACACGGGTTCCTAGTCTGTCACACCTTTGGAGGGAACTCTCAGTGACCCCAGACAAAGAGCTAAAAATTAGCTCCTTGAGACAGTACTCCAAGGGTCCTTCCCAAAGGAAAACCATGATGGTGGAGTGTTGTGGCTTAGATGGGAGTCAGGGTCTAGCATTAGGGTCTAGCATCTAGCATCTAGCATCAAAACCATCCTTGAAAACCCTTCTGCTTATAAAGCACGGTACACATGGTTTGGGCGATGGTGGACTCTCTCCATGGCCAGTTAGAAAATAGGGTTAGAAAATATCTGTTTCGGGCCGAGCCCGTGGCACACTCGGGAGAGTGCAGCGCTGGGAGCGCAGCAGTGCTCCCGCTGCGGGTTCGGATCCTATATAGGGATGACCGGTGCACTCACAGCACTCACTGGCTGAGCGCGATGCGGCCGGTCTCAAAATGGACAAAAAAAAAAAAAAAAGAGAAAATATCTGTTTCCCTGCTCAGACACCAGATGAAGGAGTGGGCTTGTGACTGAGGCCACATCATTAGGGGGAAAAGTGCATTATTATTATCATACTTGTTGCTGTTGTTCAGTGCAAGTGAATGAATTCAGATAAGAGTGCTAATAGTGAACTATCTCAAAAAGAAATTAAGAAAACAATCCCATTTACAACAGTTACAAAAAAAAATATGATACCCAGGAATAAATTTATTCAGGGAGGTAAAAGATCTCTACACTGAAAACTATAAAACACCGACAAAAAAAATTAAAAAGGACACACAAAAATGGAATGATATTTGTGTTCATGGATTGGAAGAATTAATGTTGTTAAAATGTTCATATTACCCTCAAAGCAATCCCCACCAAAATATCAATGACAATCTTCCTAGAAATAACAATCCTAAAATTCTTTTTTTTTTTTTCCTTTTTGGTGTCCGGCAACGGATCGCAACCCTCAGTGTTGCGCCCGCACCTTGCTCAGCCAGTGAGCGGGAACTGGTCTGTATGTGGGATCCGAACCCTCGGCGGGAGTGCCGCCATGCTCCCAAGCGGCGCACTGTAGCAGTGTGCCACCGGGCTGGCCCCACAATCCTAAAATTCTTATGGAACTACAAAGGCCCCGAATAACCAAAGCAACCTTGAGCGAAAAGAACAAAGCTGGAGGCATCGCACTACCTGACCTCAAATACAGTACATGTGTTACTGTTTTTGACCCCAAGAATTCCTAGTGCTTTATGCTGATAGCTCCTGTGAGGCTCCGGGAGAGGGGTCCGGCACAGTTTCCCAAGGCTGTGTGTTCCCTGGAACTCTCAGAGCACTGACTCACTACTGCAGAGGAGGAACACTGTTTGGGAAATGCCACTGTACTCATCACTCAGGATGGGGAGAATTCCAAAATGACATTTTCAATCAGTGCTGGCAACATTCTATACTCAGATTGCAATAAAGCGATGACTGTTCTCCCAATTCTCCTTGGCTGATATAGCTCTGAGGAATGGAATGGAGCAGCTCACACAGTGAGGACATACCAGTGATGAGTCAGAGGCCAGGGTCACGTTGCAGGGAGAGCCCTGCAGAAATCAGCTGTGGTCAGGGCTCAGAGCCATGGCCTCCCCACTGCTCACCGAGGAGGGATGTTCCCTGCCTTTGCATTGGCCTTTCCTACTGTATATGGACAGAGATGGCTGTTCCCTTGCAAGTTGCTGTATCTTCTCAATGAATGTACTCGCTCTCAGCTGGAGTCTGGCTTACTCACAACTGGAAAGCCAATTTTCCTTCCTTGATGCCTTCTTCCCATCTTTCTTCTGAGATTCATTTTTTCAAAAAGTATATTGAGTACCAACATTTTAGATGCAGCACTCAACGTGTTAACTCAGGGAATCTAATGGTGAGCATGACAGCATTCCTGGCTCCTTGAAACTCCTACTCTGGGGTGTGTGTGTGTGAGAGAAAGAGAGAGACAGGCACAGCCAGCGATGGATAAGTAAATAAGTATTTGTAATAGCCATTGTATTTCTAATACTGGTGAGGAGAAGGTGCCAAGAGCACTTGAATTTGGGACTGGAGGAGTCCTTCCTTCTGCCTGTCACCTGTTTATCCCAGACACTCTAGGTGTCTACCAGAAGCCAGGAAATGCTTCTGGTAGACACCCTGTGCTCCATGCTGGGACTCAGGGCTGCATAAGGCACAGCCAAAGCCCTCAGGAGCTCACTGTCCAGTGTTTGCAGGTAACTCTGCTGCACAGTAATCACTGCTAGAGGAGGCAGGGATGCGCGGGTGCAGGGGCCAGCTGACAATTTGGTTGCGTGGCAGGGGAGCTCAGCACAAAGGCCTATAAAACACTGAGGGTGCTGCCACTGAAAAAGACGTCTATTGGTGATGTAATTATGAAATCACCTGCCCTTGGTAAAAATCCTGATATAACTAAAATGGCTATTGTCATGGTCAACAACCACCTAAAGGTGGCCAATCAAGTGACCTCTTCTCTTTTCTCCTCCCACCCAACCTCTTGGCATTTGACGAGGCCCATGAAATGCTTTCCTCTCTTGGCTTCTGTGTTGTCATCCTCTGCTGCTTTTCCTGCCAAACCACTGGCCATTCTCTTCAGCCTACCTCTAAATAGATGTTGACTCTTCCCTTTTCCAATCCAATCCAATCCAGTCTGTCAGCAAATTCCATCAGCTACCTTCCCAAAATGGATCCTAAGCTTATCCTTTTCTCTCCATCTCCATGGCTACCACCACGACCTGCTATCACTAGCTATGCACTGGCCCAGGCTCCACCATAGCCACAGTGAACTCCTAACAACATAAGCCAGGTGATGTTTCTCCCTCACTCAACAACCTCCAGGGTCTTCCCACCACACCCAGAATCAAACCCAAACTCCAGACTCTGGCCCATGAGACTGAAGCTCTGGTCCCTGCCCGCCTGACGAAAGCCCTCCAACACGCTGTGCCTGACTGCTCTCTGCCAGGATGCTCTTGTGCCAGCTCTTTATATCGTCTGTGTCCATGTTTATGTATTTAACATACCAGAAGTAAACTTCTAGAAAGCCAGGCCCTTATCTGTTTCATTCACCACTGTAGCTGCAGCACTAAACAATGCCTGACATATAGTAGGTGTTCAATATATTTTTCAAATAAATGAATGAATCAAAACCATGTGATTCTGAAGAAGGTAATACAAGAGATTCAGGCTTCAAGAAACAGGCACTGAAGAGATTATGAGAAGTTTTTTCAATTACAGATGAATTCAATAATCATAAGGTTATAAAGATCCTATTAACCTATCTTTAAATTTGAGCTGAACCATTATATCTGCTGTGTGTTTATTTGCAACATTTCTGCTCAATTCATAGAAATATGCAAAAAGGAATTTCACTGAATATGGAAGCATTTATCTACTGTTTGTGGGTCTCATGGATCTACTTATTTGTTGGAGATGAGAAACTACAAGCAGAACTGATGGGAGAATGTGCGTGGTACTCACTCAACCTCTTCCACAAGCTTCCTTCTTTTTTACTTTCTGGTATTTAAACATCTATTTCAAGTGTTGTGGCTAAGGCTTTAAACACATTTACAATTACTGATTTATTCCTCCCTTCCCCCTTCTCTCAAAATCGTGCTGAAGTTCTTCACCTATGCCAATCAGCAGACAAAATCAGTGGTGTAGATTAGGAAGGTAAGAGATAAATGAGGCTCACCTGCCCCCAAGCACCTGTCATGTACCCTCCAGCATCCTGTAGATGATGAAAATGGCATTTCTGCATTAAAGTTTAGTCGCAGTGTTGCAGGTTAGTTTCAGATCCCAAACATTCAACCAGTATAGAGGTTAAAGCGCTCTGAAATCAGACATAGGTTGGAATCCTCATTCTGCCACTTTTATCAGCCTGATCTTGAACAAATTTCTTAAATCCTCCAAGTCTCCCTTTCCTTGGGTGTGTGAGATAAGGAGAACACAACCATAGCTCCTTAGGGTCATGACAGGATTAAATAACACACAAAAATGCTTAGCACATAGTCAGTGCTCAACAAGTGTATTAGCTTTATTGCTATTGTTATTTTTATTTGCCATTATTGGAATGAAAAGAAAAGCCAGGGTTTGGGGCCATGTCAAACTGCTATGTTCTGCACTTAGCATTAAGTCTAAATTGAGCAGCAGTAATTTCAAAATATAAAAATTTGAAGTGGAGCAAAACATAGTCCTACTTAGTTGTAGATTCTCTCAGTTGTAATGCTTGATTTAAGGTATAACCACGTGTTAATCTAACAGTTTGTCATTTTCTTCCTTGGGATTTCCTTAGGATCTATCCACTGTTTCTAAGTTTCACTGTCTTAATATTCTTATTTCATCTTTCCATTGTCCTTAGTAAAGTTGCAGTCGCATGATGGATCCTAAGGAAATCTTCATGATACATCCTATGGAGCCCCAAAAATATATCAATACCAGGAGTTAATTCTGGATCTGGGATACACTGATCAAATTAAGTTAAAAAAAATCCTACTAACAAGATAAAGTTTGCACAGATTCACATGTTCTTGCCAAGTCTTATTAATTAATGCTGTCAGACTTGACAAAGAATATGTTCCACGAGACCAATTTCCTTTAATTATTTTATACTTCTCTGGTGTAAAATAATCTAGTCTCACAAAACACAACTAGCAATAACAACAACAAAAATTTAATCTCAACAAACAAATCCAACTTAATTGACAAAAAAACCCAAGCAATCAAACCAGGCAACCCAACACCTTCAGAAAGGAAGTACTGGCAGGATAATTAGCTGGGTATGATATCTCTGATGTCCTGGAATCCCAGGGGTCACTGACATCAGGAGGGACTAACTTTCTCTAGGGCTCAGAAGCACAAATGGTTTGTGTCCTCCTCAACCAGAGGTCACCTGGAGATAGACAAAATAAAAAGAACAACTGCAGGAAACCTTGGTAGCTCATTAATTAAGCTCCCATGTGTAGCTCTGCTGGGCTGGGCTGCTCTCAGTATCCAGCCAGCATTGGCATCTGGATCGAGGTGCCAGCCAGGATGTGCCATGTCTCGCTCCAGGAGTGAATCCCTGTCACTCATTTATTTTTGCTGCTCAGCCTCTCTGCTTTAGCTCACAGTTCATTAAATTCTACTGCATCACCATCAACATGCAAAACAGCTACTTGAAGGGCATTCAAAAATATAATCAGAAGAGGGAATAAAAAGCCCTCTTTGATAAAGAGGGAAAAAATTTAATCCTCTCTTGTCTATTGAATGACATCTCGGTTCTTTGGTTCTACACCATTATTTTAAGTAGCAGTGACATCTCAGGATTATCTCTGCGTGACGGTGGAGTACGGGATTGTATGGTTCTCCGCTTAGAGGTCCAGTGTCACATCTGGCTGAAAAATTCTGTAGGGTCTGTGTACACGGACGAGTTGTTTCTTTTGTCATTTTTCTTTTTCTTTTTTTGAGGTGGAAAGAACTGCAACTTTATGGACTTCTCTAATACAGCTTGTTTTACGCTTTGCCTATGCCTGTGATGGGGAAAAGATCCTGACGACCAGCTCTGAGGAAGTTGAAAGTAGTAAACTTACTACATGTGGCTGTGGTTCCACAGGAGTCATTTCTGGGCTTAGTGTGCACATGCACACACACATACATTTTATCTTGGAAACAATTTTAAATCTAGAAAAGCACAGAATATAATATAACAATTGGGGCATGTTATATTTTGTGGAGGTGGTTCTCAACTGGGGGTGACTTTGTTCCCTAGGGGACATTGGCGATGCCTGGAGATATTTTTGGTTATCAAGACTAGGGGTGGGGTGGGGGCTGCTATTGGCATTTAGTTGGTCAAGGCCAGGGAAGCTGCTTGACATCTTATAATAATACACAGGATGGGCCTCACAACAAAACATGACCCAGCTCCAAACGTCAATAGTGGACCTACTGAGAAACCCTTCTCTACAACAGTTAGTTATGTAACTATATAAGAAGAACAGAAAAAAATCATACTCTCTTCATTTAGGCAAATCATACAACTTCATACATATTCAACCCAATTACAAAACTACAACTTGGATCTACCTATTATTTTCTTTAATTACAATATTCTAAATTGATTAAAATACACAATTACTAAAAGTAATAAAAATATTTTTTTCTATTATAGGCACCTGGCACGGCCATGTTTTCGCCTTACTTACATGCCTGTGCACACATATAGAGAGCAACCCCTGCCCCTGGGACTCTTTTTTTGGAAGAAATGGCAACAGCACTCTCTCTGGGCTGGGGTTAGGACCCACCACAGCACTGACACAGAGGAAGAGTCACAGACGTCTCCCTCTCCACAGTCGTCACAAGTGAAAACGCTTTGAACAAGATTTCTTTATAAATCTCTGTAGCTTATCACTCAGTTATTGATAGCACACCTTTCTTTAAAAAAAGTAAACTTTGCTCTACCACGGTGCTTTCATATACAAGTTCCTTTAATCATCACGAAAACCTTATGAGATAAACTGCTATCCCCATTATAAGAAAAAGGAAACTGAAGCACAGAGAGGCAAAGTAACCTTTCCAAGTTCACACAGGTAATAAAGGGTAGGGCTGGAATTTGAATCTAAGCAGACTGATCCCAGACAGGTTACACTCAACCACTAGGCTACCCCTAGGCTCTCACATCATGCCAATGCGTCAAGCCACAACTTGGGATGCACAGCTGCGAGGGACAGAGATGTCCACCGAGTGGGATGAGGACTTCCAAGGTGGGGCTTTCTACTTGTTTCCCCCTTCCTATAACTATCCCTAAATAACATCATCAACTCACCTAAGGAAGTTTAGAAAACAACTAATCCCTCAAAATCCCAGACCTCCTGTATAAAAGTTTAAAAGCATCTAAAAGGCTCTTGGCACAGACCTGGGGAACAGACCTGAGGAGGCCAATACAAGACTGTGGCTCCCAGAGGGCCCCCACCTCCATGCCAAGTAGAGGGTCTCCTGAGCAGTGGCTGCACCAGTTTTCTACTTCTGGTACGCCAGCTTGGGGTACAACAGCAGGAGCAGAAGGATGGCGGCCCGTCCTGGGAGGGGGTCTTCATGTAACCCTGTACGCTATGGCAGAGGCTGGACGGACCTCGGCGGGGAACCCAGAGACATACTGGAGCCTGGCGACATTTCTACAGGAGCTGACACTGGGGCCTCATGTGAATGTAAACCCGTATCGGTAAAGCCAGATCCTCAGGGCTCCTAGCAGATGTGAGCACACTCAGGCCGACAATTCTTGCCTGCAAGAGTGTGGGAAGCTGAAGATGAATCACAGGCCAAAGTCCGTGGCTGACCTCAGAGCACATATCCCCTGAGACAGCGCAAGAATGAAGACAGGAGGCACTCGACTGAATTAGTTTTCCCATTTTTCATAAGAAACATCCAACTTAATAAAAAATAGCCACACTTTATTGACAATAATAGCTACCCTTCCTTTATTTCCTTACCGTGTGCCAGAAAACTATACACACTTTTCCTCTGTTCCTCACAGGAACTCTGCAAGACAGGAACTGTCATTATTATTTTATAGATGAGGAAAATGAGGTTCAGAAAGGTCATATAATTAGTCCAAGGTCACACAGCTAGTAAATGTTAGTCAAGATTCTAACCCAGGTCTGTTTGACTCCAAAATTCATGATTTTTCCACTACTGCAGTCTATTTTTCACACTCCTATCGTGATATTGTGGTATAATAAGAAGTATATACTTGGTCTTTGTCCCCAATTCCTGGAACAGAGCGCCTAAAACCCTTCTAATTTCCTGAGTGATAGGAGCATCTTTTCTTATATTTGGTCTTAGCTCCCAGTTTCTGGACACAAGAACTTCTAAGACCCTTGGGAGCTCTGGGGTATGTGTCTTTTTGTATGCTAATGAGATGACAGATGGCTGGGGGTCCCTAAACAGTTTTAGGATGGGGACTGGTCACTAGAAAGACCAAGACATGAAGAGAGTTAATTACCAATGGCCAGTGATTTGATCAATCATGCCTATGCAATGGAACTGCCAAAAAACCCCTAAATGATGGAGATTCCCGACTTGTGAACCCATCCACCTGCTGGCAGGGTGGCACACCCAACTCTATGAGGGCAGACGCTCCTGTACTTGGGACCTTTCCAGACCTCAACCTATGTGTCTCTGGCTATTCATTGGTATACTTTATAATTAACCAGTAAACATAAGTAAAGCATTTCCCTGAGTTCTATGAGTTGTTATAGCAAACTATTGAACCTGAGGGGGTTGTGGGAATCCTCAATTTGTAGCCAAGTCGGACAAAAGTGTGGGTAACCTGGGGACCCATCACTTGTGACTGGCGTCTGCAGTGGGGGGCAATTTTGTGGGCTGAGCCCTTAACCTGTGGGATCTGTGCCAACTGTGGGTAATGTTAGAATTGAATTAAGCTGTAGGACACCCACCTTGTGTCTGCAGAGAACTGCTTGGTGTGGAAAGCCTACATACTTGGTGTCAGAAGTGTTGTAAGAAGCAGTTTTCCCTTAACCACCAATTTCCAAAGTCCCCAGAACCAACTGCCCACACACACACACACACACACACACACACACACACACACACACACACACACTCTCACACACTTTTTAAAATTTAACTGGTGCACCAAGAGCTTGAATGCCCATGCACCCATAAAAAACTCATTTTCTGGGTGCTGGGAACACAGAATTGATAAGGTGCATCCTGGTCCTGTAAAGATCATAGCAGCTGAGACAGTCCGTAGATAATGCTTGGCAGAAGGTAGGACATGGCACAGGAGAATGGAGTTCTACGGATATTAAGGTGGGAGAAGCCCATCCAGCTGGGGCAATGGGGAAAGACGCCATGGGGAGAAGGGGAGGAGAAAACAAACCCTGATCTTCACACCAGTCATTTCATCCCAACAACCCCACAAGGCAGGCAGCACACCCATTTAACAGACAAGAAAATTGAGGTAGGGAGAGATGAGGTGACCTGCCCAAGGTCACATGGTTAGTGGGGCAGTCATGTGAATCACTTTGTCTCATGTTCTCTCCACTACATCAACAAACTTCAAATGATGTTCTATGGAGGCCTGGCTGGAGGTGGGGGGGTGGGAGAAAGTCAGGAAAAGGCCAGGCAGGTGAGTCTTGAGACCCCACTCCAATTCAATCCCAATGGCTCTGCTTTCCACATATAGTTACAGATTGGGGTTGCATACGAGATTCCATTTGGGAAAAAGTGCTACTGCTAACCAAAGCAAGTTCGAACCCCTGTACTATGATGTGCTTCCTGGCAAGTGAATGGGTTGAGCCTTGGAGTCTGGGAAGGGCAGGAAGGGTCATGTAATTCATGTAGAAAGGCAGGGAAGGACAATAGCTAAGCATGCATGTCCCTCACTCTGGATCAGCCTCTATACCTGCCTAGCTTTGAGATCTCGGGCAAGGCACTGCACCTCCTGAGCCTTAGCTTCCTCGGCTTCAAATGGGTATGATATTAGCACCTACTTTGGGGCTGTCGAGAGGACTACCCGCTCAAAGACAGTGCCTGGAACTTGGCACACAGCATTTTTTTAACGTATTGAAAATAGCCAGGCTAGTCATATAAGGTAAAACAACAAGAAAAGAAATACTATTATGGGCTGAATCTTTGTGTATGTTTCCACATCCCCCAATTCATATGTTGAAATCCTAACCCGCACTGTGATGGTGTTACGAGGTGGGGCCTTTGGAGGTGATTTAGGTCATGAGGGTGGAGCCCTCATGAATGGGATTAGTGCCCTCATAAGAGGGACTCCAGAAAGTTCTCTAGCCCTCTTTTTACCTTGTGAGAATATAAGGAGAAGATAGGAGTCTGCAACCTGAAAAACAGCCCTCACCAAAACCTGACCACGCTGGCACCCTGATCTCAAACTTCCAGAACTGTGATGAATAAATTTGTTGATTATAAGCCACCCAGTCTACGGTATTCTGCTGTAGCAGCCCGAACTAAGACAATCATGAAATTGAAGGAGGAATTCTCAGGGAAACGAAGAAATTCTCACTCTCCCTGAAGAGCTGCTGTGGTTCTGAGCTGTGCCTTGCATTCTCTGCTGGCCTGGATACACAAGGTTTTGTACCATTGGGACACACCTGAGAGATAAGGAATGCTTCAATGCCTAAATCTGCTGAGCCATAGTTGTTTCCCCATTAGACTGGGCTTCAAGGGATGGGGTCAGTAACCCCAAAACTCCAAACTAATTTACTGCCACTGCTCAGAGCAGGTGGCCACAAAGCCATTGGCTCTCCCCTAAACTGAGACTTGACTCTTGCATCAAAAGCCTACAGTAGAGGGAGGCACATGTATCTGCTACACCAAGCCCTGGAATTCTGCAGAGCAAGTGGAGTCCTGCATCCCAGGTCTCTTTCAGGATCCTTCCATCAAAGACTGTCAGTGAAGGTTCTGGTGGCTTACAAAAGATTGTAAACCCACAAAAGCCAGGATTTTTATCTGTTTTGTTCATTGCTAGATCCCAGTGCCTAGAATAGCAGCACGTCCCTGTGAATGAATGAATGATGACCACATCGGGGAGGAGTTAGCATCTGCATGCTCATGAAACACACAGAATCAAACGGTCACAGAGCAGGCCATTCCCTGAATGACTGCCTGGTTGCGACCTTCTTGCCATTGCTCTGCTTCAGATTTCCCACCTGTCACCTCAGCTGGTAGCCCCACTGCCAGGCCTCTGACAGTTTCCCTCTGGAGAAGTTTGACCTTTTCTCTCTTCTAGGTGGAAGAGAGAGTCACATGCTCCAGCGCACTGAGCAAGAAGGTCGACTTGTGCAGAGCACACGACTTGATTCTTTCATGCTCACTCTGCCAGAAATAAAAATGTTACCGAGCTGTATGTGCCCACAGAAGTCACCTCCCCATGAAAGGGACAAGGAAACCAAAGCCCTGAGACGTGAAGCAGGTAGCCCATGGACACAGAGCTGGACTTGGCCCCTCACCATTAGCACTTTCTAGGGCCCTTTCTCTGCCTGTGCCAGTCAGAAAGTCTTAGACTAACTCACAAAGTACCCCCTTAAGCCTGGATTCTCTTTCTACATATTATGAGCACAAAATATACTTACAGCATATACAAAGATACAGGTTTTATATATATATATGTAGATATGAATATCATATACATATACACACACACATATTCATAGATGATACTAGTATACACACAAACTATTCTATAGTCCCAAACACATTTACTGAGGAGCTTGGATAAGCTCAACTCCCTTATTTTATGCCTATTTATCACAGAATAGCGGTAACCGAAGGGGTGGGGGAAAGTCAGAAATACGGAATGTGAGAAAGGAGAAAAATGTGTGTAATTTGCAAAAGCACATTCAATATTATAAAATTGTTTTGATTTTTTAAGGCACAATATTGAATGTGCTTTGAAACTTTAACAATAAAGGATGGCATCCAGATTTTACATTCATCAAAAGGGGTATGGCTTAAATAAAAAGACTGGGAAACACTGCTCTGGACTCACAGCACAGTATAGCTTTGGAAATCATCTGGTCCAACCCCCTGCTAAACATTAGGAAACTTCCACCCAGAGAGGTTAAGTGACTTCCTGTCCGAAGTCAAATGGCTGTTTATTCACCCCTGAGGGGAGTGGCCAAGTGAACTTTATCTGTTATGTCCACAGCATCTGCACTGAATGGGAGTCCAGGGTTTGCTATTGACCAACTGAAGGAATTTATTCCACCAAGGATGTTAAAGCACAGAGGGAAAGTGAGTTTCCAAACACACCTGGAGTTTTTAACAAAGGGGAGTCTTGGAAAAGGAAGTAGAACCTGAGGTTTTACCTACACACCCTTTGCTTGGGGCAGCGTCCCAGTGGCCCACGCACTGGGCTGCTCTTGGCTCCAGCCCCATTTTGTGTAAATCCATGGAGACCTCTTTAAGGGGGAGAAGTATCAGGATGCAGGAGTGATTCCTCAAGCCACTGCTCTGCCCTCCCCTTGGTCACCTGCAGAGGCCACCGCCAGTTTGGGTGGATGGTTTCTGTCTAGTCCCATCTACTGAAACAAGTTCCAGGTTTTCTCATATTTGTTCTGACAGGTCTGAGCATTTCAGCACAAAAACTACAGCTCCTGAAATAGTGACCCTGCGAGCAGAGGCAGCAGCCCCAAGAAGAGTGTACCCACAGCCTTGGGCTGAGACAGACACAGGGCCGGGCCCCATCAGGGAGCCAAGGGGGAGGCGAGTGTCCCCGGAGCAGCGGCTGCAAATGCGTCCACTGGGTGCAGGAGTCCACTTACCGCAGTGCGACTGGAAAACCTGTGGCTTGACGACCTGATTACAGGCACTGCACACTACGAGATAGAAGTCGTCATGTGCTGGATAATGGCCAAATAAGTGCATATCTGTGGGGGAAATGAAAACAGTGTTTTTTGAAAAAGCAATTAAGTCTCAGAAGGTGTACAGTTTCCTCTTGGAATTTCTTCAAGGACAGTTTTTCACATGAGACACGCAGAAAGCCAATAATCCTTACTAAAGGGAACGTGGTCTGTCATGACGCAGCTCCCCAACTCTCAGGGAAGCAATTGCCTCAGAGTCCCTCCTCATGTCGCCCTTGGAAATGGCCTGCTCCTACTGCTGATGTAGTCGATAGTGTCGAGGGATGCCCTGAGCCACACACTGTGGGAATCACACTGTCCTGAGAGGGAGCTCAAGTGTCAGCTGGGACCAAACAAGCCTCTATTTCAAAATTGTGGGGGACTCCCCCAAACCCGTTCCTATAGAAGCAGTGGTCCCTCAGGTGAGTGACAGGGGCCAATGTGGCTGGGATGGACACAGGAGTCATCCTGGCCTCAGTGGCCACTTGGGTTTCCCTATCACCCAAAGGAGACGCAGAGACCAAAGGAATCCTCTGAACAAGTGGCTTGTTTATTGCCATCATTGCCATTATTCATTTGGTGACTATTTACCGAGTGCCCACGTGCACCAGGCACTGCGCTAGGTGCTGCGGAGCCTGGGGAACAAGGAAGGCCCTGCTCTCCCGGAGCTTGTGGTAGCAGAAGAGAGAAACATTAAGCAGATGATCCCACTAGTCATCATGGATTGTAGCTGTGATAAGTGCTGGGAGGGAGACGTGTGGAGTCCCATGAGAGGGTGTGGCAGGTGCACCTGACCTAGCCTCAGGCGTTGCAGCATGCTTCCCGGACGAGGGGCCCTGTCAGCCGAGACCTCAGGATGAGCAGGGGGTAGAGCATCAAAAGACTGGGGTGGGGTGGCTGGGAGGAGAGAAGTTCAACGTTTGAGCCCAGGAAGGAGGTTTTGAGCCTGAAGGAACCTCTTGCCTGTTGGCTGGAACAGAACCAGGGGAGAGTGGTGCTGGCAAAAGCCCAGAAGCTGTGAGCCTTGTGGACCAAGGCAAGGATTGTGAACCTGATTTCAACAACAATGGGAAGCTACTGAGGGTTTTTAGGCAAAGAAGTGATGTGATCAGATATTTACTATTAAAAGATCAGTTATGTGGCATATACCTAAGAGACACGAATGCATATGTCCACATAAAACCTTCTACACGAATGATCGTAGCAGCATTATTCATAATAACCAAAAAGGAGAAACGACCCAATACCCATCAACTGATGAATGGATAAACAAAATGTGTCACATCCACACAATGGAACACTATTCATCCATGAAAAGGAATGAAGTACTGATACCTGCTACAATATGGATGAGCCTAGAAAACATTATGCTCAGTGAAAGGGGCCAGACACAAAAGTCCACATATTGTATGGTTGCATTTACATGAAATGTCCAGAAAAGGGAAATCTCTGCTTGTCTTGGGCTGGGGCGGGGGGGG
>NW_007726131.1:783907-796981 GCF_000696425.1 Galeopterus variegatus | reverse complement strand
GGGGGGGGGGGGGGGGGCCCGGCCTGGAGGGAGTGCGGGGGAGGTGACTATTAAAGGGTGCAGGATTTCTTTTTGGGGTGATGACCATGTTCAAAGACTGACAGAGACAACCCTGTTAATATACTAAATACCACTGAATCGTATACTTTATTATTATTATTATTATTGTCTTTTTTGTGACCGGCCGCACCGCGCTCAGCCAGTGAGCGCACCGGTCATCCCTATATAGGATCCGAACCCGCGGCGGGAGCTTCAGCACCACACTCTCCCGAGTGCGCCATGAGGTTGGCCCTGAATCGTATACTTTAAATTAGTAAATTGTATGGTACATGAGTTATGTATCTCCATAAAACTGCCAAAAAAAAAAAAAAAAGTCGGTTACAAGGAAACCCAGGGTCCCATCTCCTTGGGCACCGTGGGGTGAAGGCAGGCCCTGGGCGGCTCCTCAGCCCTGCCTCTTCTGAGCTGACTGGCTCCAGGTGAGTCACCGAGGCTCTGAGAGCATGGTGGCCATAACCATGGATAGGGTTGATGGAGGAATTCATGACATTGTTTGCATGAAAATGCCTCTGCCACAAACCTCCTGAACTTCCTCGGGTTGAGAAAGGAAGTTCCTCCACCCCTCCCAACCCTCATTTTCTAGACTCACCCTGTGTCTTTAATGAACCCCCCCCAAACACAACGGTCCCCCCAACTGTAGTCTAGGCCAGCAGGAAGAGCTGAGTTCCTCATGATGTGGAGAAGGCTCATTCACAGCGCAGTGAATGCTTTAACAGAGGCCCCCATGGCTCTGCACTCCCTTTTCAGAGCAGGTGCTGAGGGAAATGAAATGAAATCAGAACATTTATTGTACGGCAAGGAGAGGAGACCCCCTGCCTCTGCCTGCCCTGGGAGCAGCCTGGGCCTGGGAGGGTGGGGCTGGTTGGCCTGGCTGGGGGTGACTCCACAGTGGTGTCCTCTTCAGGGTTCAGTTGCCTGAGGCAGGGCAGGGACTGGGGACTCTGCCCCAACTGAATTTCTAACTTGTCGGTGGCCCAGAGTGAGGCCTGTTATTTTCCTGGCTCTAGGACTCGCCTCTCTCCACTTCCAGTTCTGACTAAAACTTGCACACACTGTCTGCCTGGGGGTTACCGGGGAGCGTTATTAGTCAGGGCCTGGTAGGTGGGGAGGCCTGTGGGAAGACAGGCTGAGAGAGCACTGGGCTGTGACAAGAGTCCAGAAGCCTGAGGAGGCCCATGCAGGGCCCAGCTCACGTGCAGGGCCAGAGTTAAAGGAGCCTCCTGTGGGCAGGCGGGACCCTCGGTTCACAGCCTCACAGCAGGGGAGACAATGCCGTAACTGCTGATACTGCTCTTGCTTTACTTTTTATTTGCAGGTTATTTATTTTTATAACATATAGTCATTTAAAAAAAATAATGAAAGTCATCTATGTCCTTTGAAGATATATTTGAAAAATACAGAAAAGCCCAAATAAATTAAAAAAAAAAAATCACTAGCTTAATCACCTTTATTAACACTTTGTGTCTCATTTATACTTAAAGTTACATTTTCTACCCAGGAACATGTAAAACCAGGAGCTGGTGAGAGTTAAGACTTATTTAGTTATTCAATAAGCATTTACTGAGCTACCTTATGTCCTTTCCGCACACAGGTCAGGCTATGAAGGAATAAAAGAAATTCATTAATTAAAAAAAATTTTAAACCCCCACCAAAACCATGCATTTACAACTTCTTGGGCACTGCTCTTGTGCCGAGTTCTGGGAGGCTGAGACAGAAACTGCAGGGTGCGGGGAATGTGTCTCTGCACCTGTGTGGTACTTGCCTGATGACCTGCTGGGGGCCTGCCCCACTCTTCTGCATTCCTCCAGAGATCTGTGGAGCCCCCCTATCTCCCCCACCCCCATGCATACACACGCCTATTTATGTCACTGAGTTGAAGGTAAAGGTTAGGCTAGTCAGAGGCTGTGGCCATCTGGGGTGTTCCCCTTGAGGCCCTTCACTCACTGGGACTTTTCTTAGTTCCCCTGTAGGGCAGTTTCAACCTTGTGCATGCTCACTCAGAGCAAATGTCTCCTATGGAAAGTGAGAGGACCTGCTTGTCTACTTGGTTATTCCTCAGTCAGATGACCTTGAATCTCCTGTACAGGCTGCCCTGGGTCTGAGAGCCCAGCAGATGGGGAGTGGGGTGAGGGCACCTGGCTCCCAAGGAGACCACCACTTCACATGGCCAGGCATTCTCGGTCAGTGTGCTGTTTGATTAGATTAACAGGGGCTGGGGGATGAGCGAGGGAGTGCAGGGAGAGATGAAAACTGATATGCCAGGCACAATGCTAGGTACTCTATGAATTCTCTCCCTCTCTTTTAATCTACCCCAACCCCGCCCTCAAGTAAAATATTTAGTGCACAGTTAAAAATAAAAACAGCATAGTGCTGAAGTGGGCTTGCATCAGCCAACTGGGCATGTCTCTTCCCAACTCCAAGTTCAGTGTTGTCAATGGTGGTAGCTTGAAAGCAGCCATGGTGAGAGTATTTACACCATGGAAATGGGCAAACACTACAAATCAGGTCTTTTATTTTGGAGAGGTGGCTGTTAAACATTTACTGCTGCACCACTGAATAAAATAGTGAAAAGTGAAACTTCCTGTAATGTCACCACCTAGTGATAACCACTGTTGACATGTTACCATATATCCTTCTAGGCTTTGTGATATGATAACATTATCTTAGTTAATCTTCATAATTAACCTACTAGGTTGTCAACATCTCCACTTTCCAGGCAAGAGAACGTGGTAAAGTAATTTGCTTGAGATCCCATGGCCGTGATTTGTAAAGTAAGATGAGATTCGAGGACACTCTGACTGTATAGCCAATGCTCCTTCCTCAGCAAAATGCTGCTTCTTTAATAACAGAGCAAGGTCCCATTTCACAGATGAAGAAACCAGTTTGGAAGAGTTTCCTGGATGACTCATGGACTGTTCTAAGGTTCCAAGGGCGGTACTGGCACGAGCACAGGCGTGGGGTCAGAACGCAGGATTTGCAGTACAGCTTAGTTGTACAACCTCGGGAAGACGCACACCTTTCCCAATGTCGATTTCCTCATCTATGAAATAGGACTAACAGTTCCTGACTCATGGGATTTTGGTGATGGCTCATAAAAGCTGCCTGACCTTGTATCTTCTTCCAGGAGGGATTTGGGAGAGAATGTGGAGAAAATTTTAATCAAAATCACCTCCCTTATTTTTCAAACTAACTAGTTGTCTCCAATGGAGAGTCCTTGCTCCAGACAACACATTCTTTGATTCTCCCTCATGGCCATTCACAGCTGGCCTCCTGGGAAGGCTGATCCCTCTGATCTGCAGGACTTCATGTGTGTGCATGTATGCACATGTGTGGGCAGAGGAGGGCCAAGAGCCACCACAAAGGGTCTCAAACAGTGGCTGGATGCAAAGAAATCACGTGCATGAAGATAGGACTTTGCTCAGTTTCAAACACAATGTGAAACCATCTCCCAAAGAGGTGAAGCCAAAACTGTCTGTTTTGCCCCTGCAAATGGATCACTGTACATCAGACAGAGTGTTACCACCATGGGTTATCACAGGGGTGACCTCAGTTGGCCTCCTGGCTTGATCATTGGCAGGGATCCAAAGATAAGCTCCATTAGTTCCACGTTGCAGATCAGGAAACAAAGGTGTATTTGCTTCTGGGGCAGTATTTTTTAGTTTATGACCCCAACCCACTATACACATGTATCTCTCTATATCTATCCAGCCATCCACCCATCGTCTACCATTGAAACATGTGGGTTATACTCAGATGTTTTCTGTTCTATCCTGTTCTACTCATTTCTTTTTGTTTTACTCTATTCTATTTCATTTAAAAAAATTCATTGAGATTTCTAAATTAATTCCAGAATCTTTAATGAGTCACAACTCAAAGTCTGAAAAACAATCTTCAAGGCAATCCAGTGAGTCAGGGACTGAGTGGAGCTTGAGAGTTAATTCAGGATTTATAAAGATCTGAGCTAGTCCTCAGTGGTCACCCAAGAGTCCGAAGCCGTAAGCTGCGTCATTAGTACCAACTATATGCTGGAGCCAGCTTGTACCAGCTCACAAGAGCTGACTGTGTGCATCTCTTCCTAACTCCGCGTTCAGTGACGGCATGTTGGTAGCTTGAATCGGCCAAGGTAGGAGTGTCGACACCACAGAAATCAGCATCCACTACAAACCAAGACTTCTTCTCTCAGAGAACTGACTGTTAAAACGTTTACCAGCACACCACTGACTACTGCTCCCTCTAGCATCACACTTTCCTTGCTCAATTTCCCCAGCTATAAAGTGGGGAACATTATATTCATCATCGACCACACTGGGATACAGATAAGCTTTTGTGAACTTGGGGGGAAACTATTATATTAATATAAAATTATGTTTACAGCATTGATTATTAACCCAAGAACTTATGCAGAACAGAGCCAGGTAAACATGTTCACTTCTTGCATCGAATGAGCATGCAGAGGCTGTAAACTGTCATGAGTGGGGTGGGGTGGTGGGATTAAGTTACTGGAGTTCTTTCCAATGTATGTCGACTTAATGCTTACTCATTAAGGGTTATTCATGGGGATTATTCACAGATCAAGCAAACAGTATCAAATCAATGCTGCTTATACATTTATCACACACAGGCCATTCTCAGCACCCCTGTTTAAAGCAGGCAATCCTCCACTCCCCTTATTGAACTTCTGGTACAATTCTCCTTTGCAGCAGAATCAATCACACTTGTGTCAGCAGCACACTCGGCCTGCTTCCTTACAGCACTGAGGTTCCCCCAAGCCTCTGTCTGGCTCTCACAGCCTCATTCCCCCTGAAATTGCCCTACCCCCACCCCCAGATGGCAGAGGAGGGGGACCAGAGCTCAGCTGTGATGTAGGACAAAGTTTGGGACAGTAGAATGGTTCCTATGAAAAGTAAAGTAATAACTCTGCTTCCCATGTAGTTGGTAAACTGTTTCTAGAGTTGATACTGAAAAAGAAATGGCAGAATGGGAGTAGCACTTTACTCAAGATAAACATCTTTCTAAGGAGAACACTTCTGACAGCAAAATCATATGTATATAAACTTTTGTTTATATTGAACATTCCCTTTTTGAAAACAGTTGCAGTTAAGGAAAAGCCAGGGTGACGTCTCCAATTCACTATTTGCACAGGACTTGTTTCTAAGATGGGAAGACAGCTGGTTTTGTGGACTCACGATCAAACTAGATGCTGTATGCTTTTGAATTTGCCCCTGGACACCCTCCAAAGCTTGAGACTTTGACATTCGGAGCCACAACTCGTGAGAGCTCAAATGATAAATAAGAGTAGGTAAGGGTTGATTTTTTCCTCCTGCAAGCGGGAATCCAAGTGAAACACAGGATACACAGAGAAGCTGCAAGAAGCAAATTCTGCCTTCAAAGGCAGTTGAACAGCTTATCAGCAATCGGTGACACCTGTGCTTGCTACAGAGAACCCCGCAGTGGGAAAAAGAAGACAGCATAGCAGACAACTTTGAATTTTAGTTTCTTGGAAAAAAATAATAAAGCCCCAGAAAATGACCCTAGGTTTCCCTAAAAGTCTTTTCCAGGGTTGTGAAGCCATCTCAGTTGCTATGGAAACAATAAAAATGTCAAGGTGGCGCATGCTATAATACTATAGCTTATTAAAAATAATTTTCTATGATTTTAAAATTATGCTTTCTTTTTTAACTGACTCTAAAGAATATTATAATTTAAAAAATGGGATTTTATTTATGTTAATTTCAACACACTGAGCCCTTTCCAGGAAGGTAGACATGAGCCCCGCCTAAAAAGTGAGCCTCTGCTCACTGGGAGGTAACTGGACTCACAATCTTGGTAGGACCAAAGGATGTGACAAGCCTGTGGTGACGGCCAGAGGGCCGGGTGCCACTAGACGTCCTTGGAAAACTATCAAAAAGATGTGCTGCTGGCTGACAGTGGTTTTGATTTGTGGGCTTCCACTTACATGAACTCAGGCAGGCCAGATTATTCAGAACAGCCACTGTGGTTCAAGGACACCTGTGACCGACTTCAAGCAGATTTGAATCAGGACACAGAACGGCTGGTCCTAAGAGCCTTCCTTTCCCCTATTAATCTTAATATGCTCATTATACAGTTTTTATTACTTTTTTTTTTTTTTTTTTTTTTTTTTTTTTTTGCTAGTGGAGTTTTCAGTTGCATTTTAATCCCATATTGTCACATGGAAAGTTTGAGGGGAATGTACAAAAATGTTTCTCCTTTGTTCTGACAGAGTAATTTTATTTGTTTCCCAACTCCAAACTCTCCTTCCATTCACAGAACAAAACAAGTTGTGGTCTTAAAATGACCTCAGACACCTTCCACTTCCCCAGCAGAAGGGTGAACTCCCCTCTAGGAAAATGTGGCCACTTTCTGTCTTTCAGAGCTCTGAAAACCAAGGGCTCAGCTGTGAGGGCTTCAAAAACACTGAAATCTGGAAAGGGAAACAGAAACAAAGGGCCCAGAGAGCAGGCAGAGGTGGAGAGCTCCAGGGCATCCATGAGAACGAGCGGTTGCATGAGCGCAGGTGGACAGCAGCGAAGCTTTTCTTCTCCAGCAAACCACGGGCTGCAGCGGCTCTGGCCTCTACTCGCTGTGGCTGGGCTGGAAGGCACGTCTTGCCTAGCTGGAGCCAGGAGCTTAGGCTTGGTTGCAGGGAGGCGCTGGATACCCAGGGGGCAAGTGCAAGCTCCATGTTATGTCACACGAACCTTCTAGACCCCAACCCAACCAATCAACTGACATGACCACACAGACAGCCTAATGGTCCCTTCCTCAGGAGAAGGACTTTTAAGGCCCTGCATTCAAAGAGTACTGAAGCAAGGGGACTGTCCTGGGTCCCCAAGACCCTGCTCCAGGCCTCAGACCAGCAGTAGCTCAGAGTTTAGAACATAAACTATGAGAGATGGGCCTCAAAAAGGCAGTGCCTGACTTCTGGGTCCTGGAGTCGGGCAGCCACAAGTTCAAGTTTTGGCTGTGCCCTTTGGCAGGAAAATCCTCTCTAAACTTCTGTTTCCTCATCTTCAATTAAACGGAATATTTGCAAAGAGGCTGGCACAGTCAGGATGTAAAAAATAGAACATATTGTTATCTATGGCCTTCTTTTTGCCTCTCCAGCTCACCTGGCCCTCCTCTGGGAAGCCTCCTTCCCCTCTCCTGGTGCACCCTCACTCAGCAAGGGGATCGCAGATTTCCTAGGCCTGTAATGGACTAACCGGATTATACCCCCGCCGCTCTCCAGGCCAGGATCTTCTGGAAGACAGGAATCGTGACTTATTGCCCTTTAAATCTTCATAGCCAAACAGTCCAGCACAAGGCAGCTGCTTAACCAATGTTAATTCGTGAACTAGGCTGAAGTTCCCAAGAAGTTGATTTATTTTACATACTCCTTCATTTTCTCTTTTCTCAAAGGGGGAAGTAGTAAATGATAATAAATTGACCTAATATCCATGTTGCCACCTACAGTTACGTGGTCAGTAGTTGCATCTATTTGTTCACTCTTTGAGCTCCTTGGAAGACAAGTGCTATGCGAATCTAAGGAGGCAGCATGTTTCAGGTGGGCCATGTTAGTAAAGGAGTGGTTTATTCCTGTCCCCCTCCATGCCAAACACACGACGGCTGGCAGCCTTCTCCTCGGGCAAACACAGCTACCACCCCCACCTCAGAAATGGCCCTCTCGGAACCTGTGTTTGGGGTTAGCTTGGGGTGTTTTCTGGATGCCGCTCCTGGTCCCATTTTCTATTTCCTGACTCTGGGGCTGCCCTTAACATGTGATCCAGGGCCCGGAAGATCTAGACGTCTCCCAGCTCCTCCTGTCCGCCTTGGCTCTGTCTGACACATGCCAGCAGGCAGCTGGGCTATGCCCAGGACACACTGTGGCAATTTGAGCCCGACCTGGCAGAAGATCTGATTGGCTGGCTGGCCAGTGAGACCTTGGCAGCCATGAGAATAATCTTGCAAAGGCCCCTCCACCTTTGCCTATGACTGGTTTATGCAACAATGCCAACAATTTGTCTCTAAAAGAGTTCCTGTGAATATAAAACCAGCCCTGACTCTCTCTCTCTCAAGTGGCTGCAGGGACACCCAGGCTTCTCTCTGTCTAGTCACACTCTCCGTTGTCCATCATTCCAGCCAGGCTGGCTGGTAGCTCCTGGCCTGTCATCTCATGCTCTGGCCCTAGGACAACAAGAGGTCCATGTAACCTCTCTGGCAGATTGCTCAGTCCTGGGAAGGTGTCCTGGCAAGGCCTGCCTGGGCTTAGAGCTCAGCTGCATGAACAGGACACCCCATCTCCCCCTCACCAAGTCGGCCCCAGTGCCCAAGTTCTGTATAGAGGACAAGGACGGGTGCAGCATGTTCAACCAAGGGCCTGTCAACAAAAACTATCTAGTTCACTAGGACTCAATTACAGAGAAAAGCATCAACCTGTCGGGGTAAGTTCCAAACTCTTTCTCCTGGTTTTCACGCTGAGTGGCACTGAAAGTAGGTAACTAGAGGGGCCTGCGGATGCTGTGGAACAGTCACAAGTCACAACAGAGTCCCTTCCCTCCCAAGTTCTCCTACCTGGTTCACTTAAATGTTTAAATGTTCATTTAAATTTTTATGTCCATATTTCCTTCAACGTGAGGACTACAGTTGAGATAATTTTGTCTTCACAAAATCACTAGGCCTCCCTGAGCATTTTTCTCAACTCTTCTTCAGTAGGCTTTGCTTTGTTTCTTTGTTTAGAATAAGCATTTCCTACCCTGAGCTCTCCCCCCCGGTCAGAGAAATTTAAGAGCTTGTCTGTCTGAGGCCAGTTTCCAGGTGATTCTGGGGTGACTCCTCTCACTTCCATCCTGGGGCACCTCTTGGGTCCAGGTTGGGTCTTCTGGCACAGTCTGTGATGCCTTCCTCCCTGCCGCCCTGGCCAACAGAAATCTTTTCGAGGTGGAGGTAGGCACCATATTTCAGAGAAGAGGGCAGTGGGTTTGGAGACAAGGAAGTGATGGTCCCCATGTGATGTTTTTCCTTACAAGACAGGTTCTGATCAAAGAGAATTTTCAGGCTAAACATGAAAATGCTATTAGAATACCTAACTGGGTCAAGGGGAAACTGATGGGAACGTCTCCTTTCATGTAGTACAAGCCCATCCTCTCACTGTGGCATCCTGACACGAGACTGGAACATGGACCCTTAAGTTCCTTTCCAGCTGTTTAGATATGAAGACTGATCCAGCAGGCAGTGTGTCAGGGAATATGGGCAAGGAAGAAGAGAGGAAGGGGAAGATGCCACCCCCATGCTACAAAGGAAGTCTCTGGAAAAGGCAAATGCACACAAAATTTGAGTAGTTTACTCTTAAGAGTCATTAGTGAGGGCCTGCTGTCTGTCTGTCTGTCTGTCTGTCTGTCTATCTATCTATCTAATCTGTCATTTCTCTGCCTATACTATGGAAACCGTTACACGAGGGTACTTCAAAAAGTCTGTGGAAAAATTGAATTGAGAGATAATGTGAATCTCTCCATGAACTTTTTAAAGTGCCCTTGTATTGTTAAAGCACGGTAGTTCTGAGGCAGATTGAGTTTGGTCTCCGCCTGTTTTATTGCTACACCAAATGCTATGTTCTGGGGGATGATGAGGGTAAGCTATGGCTTTACAAAAACAAAATTTTAAAAACAAACAAACCAAAAAAGAAACTTAGCCAACAGCAAGAAATGTCAGTTGGTTTTCAAGGGCTGCATCATAAACTGCACCAGAGTTTGGACCAAGCCTCATACACATCTTCACCACAGTAGGAGCTCGGCAGAAGTCTAACTTGAAGTTGCCTTGGAGGCAACTAAATTCGGCCTTCTCTCTGACCCTTGAATAGACTTTGGACTTAAAAATGGCAGCTCTGAGGTATACACAAGCACTCAATGTCTGCCATCATGCTTCTTGAGATTCATATGCTGAGAGGCTTTTACACTATTTGGATGAAAACAAGATAGAGAGCCCAGGGCAAAGGAATGGGGTGGGTTGATTAGTTGTCTCTGGGACTCAAACCACGCTGTACCGAGGGCTTTCATAGCTCTGCTAAGACAGGAACAATAACAAAAGAAGCAGTTCTCACTTGGTCTTCCATCACTGTTTAGAGATTTTAACTCATAAATGGACTGAATGGCTCCAGAAAAGCCAGGCAGTATCCATCTACCACAGAGGTAGATGCACCATCTGTCTCCACAGCAATTTGAGAGATTTCATGGATGCCATGTTGCAGGACCATGCTGAAAGCGGAGTCCATGAAGAAGCCCCCCCACAGTGCCTCATGAATGCAGGAAATGTGACATTTGTAAAGGCACAAGAAGAGGTCTTTGCCAGTGAGACTGTATCACAGCAGGCCTCAGCTATAAAACCTATCGCTACTAGTGCCACCCAGGACATGTGATGGAGACTGCTAACCCACATGGTCAAGAAAATGCCCATCCCCAAACCCTCCTATCATTTCAGACATACCAACCACTGCTCAGTGGTGGGGGTTCCATCAGTGTTCTATGCAGATGAAGGATGAGAGACACACTGCTGAGAATCTGTGAGACCGAGGTCCCAGTGCCTGAGGGTCTTGGTGAGTCCCATTGCAGTGGTGAGCTGATTACTATTCAGAGGATCCAGGGCAAGAGACCCCTGATCCTGTGGCACTTGTTAGCACCTATGAGTGGAAAGCAGGAGGTGGCCCTGGCTATGGTTTATCTGTAACTGGGGAAGAGACTGCAACATTTTTCTTTCCCCAGAGGGTCATAAGTCAAGGCTATGGAGCCCCACAAGTGCCCTTCAAAATAATATAAACCACCCAAATGATGCTGCCAGAGCTCAAAGGTAAATGTGCCATTTGGCTCCATCGAGAGAAGTGTCCACTAGGCAGAGCCAGAGGACAGTAGAAAGGAACTGCTTAATGTCCCTGGGAATCAGTGTCCAAAGCACTCAAGCCTTTGGGACAGCCAGGCTACAGGAAGTTGTTGACAGATATCCCAAAGCATTCTCCCAGGAATGGGGTGCTTACAAAGGGAGCCAGAGCCTCTCCAGCTGGAACAGTCATTGCAACAATGCTCATGAAGGACAGAAATGCACCTCTGCTCTGAGAGAACAGAAAGAAGCACTCAAGCATCTCACCACACCCAGGCTCTTCAACCAGACACACACACCTGGTGAGCTGGTGCTTAAAGGCAGTGGCCTTCTGATCATAGAGGCCCAGGAAGAAAAAATCCACCATAGAGAGGGTTACAAAAACTGTTTTAAGATAATGGAAAATAAGATCAATCAGCTGGAAGAAAAAAATCACAACCTTCAGTCATAAGTCAGGCACAAAACTAGTTATGTGCCAAGAAGACTCTTAGCAAGGTTCATGAGGCTCTGGGATCTGCCCATTCCCTGGATTCCCAGTTCGGCTTCCACCAAATCCTCCCCCACTGTTGAAATCCCTTACCTCTTCCTCCATGTCTGCTGAAATCCTGCACATCCTTCAAGGTCCAACTTTAGTGTAACCTCCTCTACGGAGCCTTCTTTGGTTGCTGCAGAGACATTAACCCTTTCTCTGTATTTGCACAGTCCTTTGCATCTTATTGCTGTGTTTAGCCCTCTGTATCTAGTGTATAAAGACAGTGGTGGATATGTCTGTCTTCCCCATTTGTACACTAATGTTTTATATACAGACTCTGACATTTATCAGTCAGAAATGAAGACTGCCAGAAACGTGCTCAAACACTTAAAACAGTGCCAATGAATCAAAGCTGCCCTACTTCAAACTAAGGAACCACCCAGGAAACTCAGCCAAGCAGCTGTGGGGTAGTGGAATGAGCAACACATTCCCACTCTGCCTCTACCTGGCTGTGCAATACAGGGAAAGCCACAGAACCTCTGGATCTACCTTTCCTCTGCTGGAAAATGGCAGTCATACCTTCCCTAAAAGGCTGCCGCTAGGATTAAATGAGATAATTTATGCCAGTGCTGACATCATAGGCACTCAGTTAAATGACCATGAAATTGAACTAAACTTTAGCCTGAATTAGCTAAGTCAAAAGCTAAAGACTCCCAGATGAATGCTATGTTTCAAAGGCAGCTCAGTATCATGCTTAGAATGCAGGTTCTGGAGTCAGATGGCCTGGATTTGAATCCTGGGCCTCAGTTTCTCCATGTGCAAAATGTGGATGGTAATAATAGGGTAGTTGTCAGGATGAGATGGGGATAACTCATGTCTGATGTCCAGAACTTGAGATGCATTCAATAAATATTATGATTTAGAGTCATATTTTGCATGGTGCAACTTAAAAAATCAACAGCCCTGAAGAACCCCTAACTGATTTCTGGTTGGGAGAGGTGTGGCCGGAGTGCTCCTGAGCTCGCTTGAACCTGCCAGAGAGCTGACTGCGGGTGGGCGCCGGAGTTGGTCCACACCGAGGGGATTCAAAGAGGAACTGTGTGCTGTGGGCTCCTCCCCCGAGGAGCTCACGCCCTGGTGTGGGAGACAAGGCAACTACACAAATAACCACAATACCAGGAGGAAGGTGAGAAGTCCAGAGAAAGCCCTACTCAATGCTACAAAGGCACCCAGAGCGACTGGCAGTCTGCGCCTAGTAGAAACCTGAAAGTTTTCCTGGGCAGGGCGGTGCTGAGCAGGGGCTTGGAAGTCCCGGCTGATAGATGAGGGTTGCAGAAGACACGCCCCAGCCCAGTACTGAGCACACAGAGTGGGGAGGCATCCGTCTAAGGAGGCAGAGACTCGGCAGAAAACACACACCCTGTGGGCCACCTCTGCAAGGTCCAACAGCCCCACCTAGTGCGCACAGAATGGGAAAACGTCCGGATAGGGAGGCGGAGACTCGGCAGAAAACACATACCCTGTGGGGCCACCACTGCGTAATCCAGCACCCAGGGCCAGAGCGCACGGAACAGAGAGAAGTTCTACGCGGGAAGTGGAAGCTCAAAAGAGATCACACACCCTGCAGTACCGTCCCGAGATCCAGCAGCCCAGTAGAGTCCAAGCTGACCAGAGAG
>NW_007726131.1:732709-779238 GCF_000696425.1 Galeopterus variegatus | reverse complement strand
CTATAAAAGAGATAACTGGATGCAGATAGATCTACCATATGACCCAGCTATCCTACTGCTGGGAATATATCCAAAGGAATGGAAATCATCAAGTCGAAGGTATACTTGTTTCCCAATGTTCATTGCAGCACTCTTCACAATAGCCAAGAGCTGGAATCAGCCCAAATGTCCATCATCGGATGAGTGGATACGGAAAATGTGGTATATCTACACAATGGAATACTACTCAGCTATAAAAACGAATGAAATACTGCCATTTGCAACAACATGGATGGACCTTGAGAGAATAATATTAAGTGAAACGAGTCAGGCAGAGAAAAAGAAATACCACATGTTCTCACTTATTGGTGGGAGCTAAAAATAAATAAATAAATTCACTCACACACAAAAAGTAACCGGGGGGAGGGGGGGAAGAAGATATAACAACTACAATCCTTTGAAGTTGTTACAACAAGCAAACGGAAAGGACATTGTTGGGTGGGAGGGGGAGAGGGAGGAGGGAGGGAGGTTTTGGTGATGGGCCATAATAATCAACCACATTGTATATCGACAAATAAAAATTCAAAATAAAAATAAAAATAAATAAAAAATCAACAGCCCTGTTTTAGAGCAAAACAGTGAGTGTTGAGAATAAAATCACTATGTTAAAAGTCAATGGGCCTTGACATTCCAGTCATCCAAGCCACAGGGTGAGTAAATAGCAGATGAAGATTTCTCTAAGTGTGAATACTACCTGTAATTTGCTTGCCAACTGTAGATGCCTGGACCTCATCCCAAATCTATGGACTCAGGCTCTCTGGGGGATGGAATCCAGCAGGATGAATTTTTAACAAGCTCCTCAAGAGATCTGCTAACTCTTAAAATTGTCCAATCATTCTCCTATCATGACAATTACTAAGATGGAGACACACAGTCATTTGATATTCATTGGTACATCCCAGTTTTAGTCTGGTAATATGGAACTTCTTGCTGGTTAAAAGATCGTTAGCCAAGGTGGAAGAGTGTAGGGGTACTACTGAGGGTGCTCTGGCATGTGATTTGGTTTGCCCCTCTCAGGCACCTCTACTCGTAAGCTCTTTGGATACATAAGCTAGAGGCTCACACAGTTTGGTGGTGTGCCGGAGCCGACCAGAACCGCTCACGTGAGCCAATTGTCTGCAAATCTTCTCACTCCACATTGAGACTTTATGTTGGAAGTATGAAATTGGCATGATGGGAGTATTCACATCTTGAAAACTGGCAATACTACAAATCAGGGCTTTTAGATTTTTTCAGAGAGCCAGTAGACTAGCACATCACTGGTTCTCATCCATAATAAAGTTCTACACTGGAACCTGACCTCTATAGAACCTGCTCCAGGGCTTTGTATCTAGGTTCCTTGGATGGTTTGGGGTCAGTTAAAGCCTGGTTTCTGAAAACCTACCTAAAATATGATGCTAACGATGTCCCAGAGTTTTAATCCTTTCTGCTTGGCTCATGAGAAAACCTTCTTTGTGCTCTGCGGTCATACCCTAAACCCCAGCAATGGGCTAGTCATCTGGCAAATCGTGGTCTTGATCCCCAAGTGGAATGGAGTCAGGGTGGAAGCATCAGGGCCACTCCTTCATCGCCAGTAGAAAAACAACCCTATTCTCCTGAGGGCTGCTCCATGGCCTTCATACTTCAGGAAACCAATCTATAACACATGGGCAGGACAAATGTTCTATAATAAATCTCTGGGTTCAGGGATAGGGCTGGTCTACCTAAGCCTCAGCCCCCATCACCAGCCTGCTGTTCAGACACCCCCAGCTGCCTTTCAAAAGGTCACCCATTAAGAGCCATAAGCCCTGCAGTCGGCCCTGTTTCAGCAGATACCACTGGGAGAAACACAGACCTTTTCTTTGAATTCCTCCACTCAGCAGTCAGGTGAGTCAAGGAGAATTCAATCCAATTTCTCAGTAAATCCTACTATGCTCTGGAAGGACACGGTTTGAAAAATCTATTTTTGTGCTTTTATTTACTTAAGGTCTGCATGCCTGGGGGAGCTTTTTCACAGTGCCATCAAATTGCCTCTTGCTTACCAGGAAAAAAAAAAAAAAAAAAAAAAGATCCTGCATTCCTGTAATATGACCAGCCACACAATCCAACAGAACTGCAGCTCTGAGCCCCTCATTCCTGGTGGCAGGTGTACCTGTCAAGATACTAGACCTCTCTGGTTCCCAGAGCATCCCCTACCTTTGCTGGTCAGATAAGGCAGCAAACCAGGCTCGTGGTTCATACTTAACTGAGCATCAGAATCTTTCAAGAACTTTTAAAGGACAAACTCCTAGGTCCCAACCAGACTGACTGACTGAACTGGAAATTCCAGAAATGCATCCCAGGAATCTGCATTTTGGAACAAAGCCCTCCAGGTAATTTTGATGGAGCTGCTCAACCTGACACTGGCCTAGACCCCCCCAAAGGTCCCTTCCCATAGAAATAGTCTATTATTTTATATATTTTCACCCAGTTATTAACTGGGACAGGGGAAGGGAAAGCACAGGGTGAGAGCCATGTGCTCCATCTGCCTCTCCAGTGAACACAGATGGGGCTGTGATACTGTCCCCTCTGTGAAGCAGCTGTGGCCTCCAGCCAATCACAGAAAGCAGCCCAGGGAGGGACCCTCAAGGAAGTTTCAGCCCCTGCCCCCTCTCTCGCCCTCGATGGACAAGATTTCTGCCAGCTTTGGTCACAAGGAGAGAAATGGGGAGCCCTTAGCCGTGGCGCCTTGGCTGGGCAGCTCCTCCCACCCCCTCCGGCCTCCTTTCCTGGCCTTGGGGTAGAGTCTTTCTGGGATTCCTGGTCAGGTCCCTCAGGCTGCTTTCCCCTATTTGATGTGCCAGGAAAAGCTCTTCGAGACAAGCAACAGCCAGGCTGAGACCAACTCAAACCAGCAAGGGCAAACCCTAAGCCCTCATGTGATAGACGGGAAGGACTTAGCTGTCTTGCCTCAAAAAAGCCTGACTAATGGGCCGGCCCCGTGGCGCACTGGAGAGTGCGCGGCTTGGGAGCGTGGCGGCGCTCCCGCTGAGGGTTCGGATCCCATGTGGAGACTGGTTCCCGCTCACTGGCTGAGCGCGGTGCAGGCTCAACACCGAGGGTTGCGATCCCGTTGCCGGTCCCCGGTATGGGCGCGACACTGAGGGTTGCGATCCCGTTACCGGTCAGTAAAAAAGACAAAAAGGAAAAAAAAAAAAAAGCCTGACTAAAAACTAAAGAGGTGCTCCTGTGCTGGCTGTCCCAGGTAAGGAGCCAGCATAACCCACCCTGTTCCAAGATTCAGAACATGGTATGTTACACTCACAGAGCAGAGGGAAGCTCTTGCTGGAGATGAATGGAAATGCCCACCCTCAACTCTTCTCTCCTATTCCAGGGAAAATTAATCTCTCGTTCAACAAATAAGTACTTGGGAGCGCGGCGGCGCTCCCACCGAGGGTTCGGATCCCATGTGGAGACTGGTTCCCGCTCACTGGCTGAGCGCGGTGCAGGCTCAACACCGAGGGTTGCGATCCCGTTGCCGGTCCCCGGTATGGGCGCGACACTGAGGGTTGCGATCCCGTTACCGGTCAGTAAAAAAGACAAAAAGGAAAAAAAAAAAAAAGCCTGACTAAAAACTAAAGAGGTGCTCCTGTGCTGGCTGTCCCAGGTAAGGAGCCAGCATAACCCACCCTGTTCCAAGATTCAGAACATGGTATGTTACACTCACAGAGCAGAGGGAAGCTCTTGCTGGAGATGAATGGAAATGCCCACCCTCAACTCTTCTCTCCTATTCCAGGGAAAATTAATCTCTCGTTCAACAAATAAGTAAGTGGTAGAATTTCAGGAGTAGTCCTGTGAAACCATTTGCATGTGGGTCTGACATTTCTGCAAGCGCTTATTCTATGTGTTAGGTGCTGGCCAGGGTCTAGTCTATGATAGATCTTTAAGAGGAAGATTTATTGCTAAAATAATGTTATTGAAAACAATATCAATCACAGCAGCCAATGTTTATTGAGTATTTACTCCATGCTAGGCACTGTGCTAAGTGCTTTACATTGATTGTTTCATTTAATTCTCACAATAGCCATACAGGGGTGACATCATCTACATTTTATAGATAAGGAAATAGCAGCTCAAAGGTTAAGCTATTTGCTCCAAGTCAAAATTTGAACCCAAGTCTGCTGCCTCTTAACTCCTAGGCCATTCTGCCTTTCCAGAGGATAGCAGCTTGGAGACAGGGAGACAGGCGGGGAAGTGACAGGAACTCTGAGGTCAGTTACAAATAACCCATGGAGTAGCACTGACCCAACGTCTAAGGACCAGTGAAGTACAGAAGCATAAACCAAAGTCCCTGTCTACAAAGAAGACTCAGCTAGGATGACAACGTACTTAAAACAATGAATGAGCCAGACAGTAGAACGGACTGATATAATAAAGGGCTAAATTGAGCCAGACAATTAGAGAATAGGCCAGCATAAAGCGAACTGAGCAGGACAGGCAGAAAGGGCAAAGAGACTGTGGGAGAGAGAGATGAGCTTGGGCTGAGCTGGTGAGGGGCTTTCTGTAGGAGAGACCTTGGCCAGGGCTGCTATGG
The DNA here is from genome assembly GCF_000696425.1 of Galeopterus variegatus. NCBI lineage: Eukaryota > Metazoa > Chordata > Mammalia > Dermoptera > Cynocephalidae > Galeopterus > Galeopterus variegatus. The sequence continues at coordinate 774,647 of NW_007726131.1, read as the reverse complement.
AGCAGGGAAGGGCTTGGTAAGTTTTTACAGGCAGCCCATGGCATCTGTGTCATCCTCGACTTATACCAGGTGCTGGGGAATGGAGAAATGAAAGAGATGATTCGTGCCCTCTAACTCTGAGACCGTGAAGGGAGAGAAGCCTAGACCCACAGCGCACAACACGCTCTGGCGAGTGGTAGACAGGCATGTACGGAGAGCTGATGCTGCAGAGGAGAGCAGGGAGGGCTTCGCCAGGTGACCCTGGCGGTGGGCCCTGACAGATGAGCAGGAGTTTGCAGGCAGTCTGGGGCGGAGGAGCATCCCCGGCAGAGGAACGGCGAGGGCAAACGCAGTGCATGAGATGCGTCCGGCCTGGCCAGGGTGCTGCCGACAGGTAAGCAGCAGGGAACGAGGGTGCTGGGAAGAAGGGCAGGAGACGGGCCAGAGAGGTGGTGAGGCAGGATGTTACTGGGCACTCACCTACACGAGGCAGAGAGCACAGAGGGCGGTGACCGGGCATTTGTTTTGGAAGCAACGCTGAGCTTACTGGGACAAGTGTGGCTGGCCATGAGGAGGCCCCGCAGTGTCTGTGGGGGAGTGGTGATGTCTGGCCTGGGGGCAGTGGCTGCAGGGACAGAGAGAAGGAAGGGCCCAGGGGATACTCAGCACTGACCATTGTGGGAAATGACTTAGAGCTTTCCAGCTTGGGTTACTAAGAAGCAGGGAAGATGGATGGGAATGCAGCAGGAGGGCAGGCTGTGTGGTGCTACAGACTGAACTGTGTCTCCCCAGGATTCCTATGCCGAAGCCCTAACCCCCAAAGTGATGGTATGAGAGGGTGGGGCCTTTGGGAGGTGAATAGGTTTCAATGAGGTCATGAGAGTGGGGCCTCCATGATGGGATTAGTGCCCTTATAAGAAGAGGAAGGGACACCAGGGCTCTCTCTCCACCACATGAGCACACAGCGAGAAGGTGGTCGACTGCAAGACGGGCAGACAGCCTTCACCAGGACCTGGCGGTGCTGGCACCTGGTCTCAGACTGCTAGCCTGCACAACTGTGAGAAGTGAATGTTTGTTTTTATAAGCCACCCAGTCTCTGGTGCTTTGTTATTGCAGCCCAAGCTGGCTAAGACCGATGGGGAAGATAAATTTGTTTTGTAGCCTATTGAATTTGAGCAACTGATTGATCTGCAGTTCAAGAGGCAAGTTGGGGCCAGAGAGGGAGAGGCTAGGATGTCATGACCAAGAACAAGGAACCTGGAGAATGCCAGTAAGAAAAGGAAAAGAGGAGCGAAGGGACTGAAGGAAGCTGAGGAGTGCCAGGGAGGTAGGAGAGAAGTCACGAGACACTGCCCAGGAGGACACAGGCAACGGAGTCAAATGCACAGAGAAATCAGGTAAGAAAACACAGTGAAACATCCAGCGCCTCTGACCATGAAGAACAAAAGCTATTTAGGGGAAATGGGGTGTGTAAGTCAACTGACAGTTCCTGCTGGGGACCACACAACCAGGGAAGGGTGATTTGTTTGTCTCAACTTCAAACAACAAATATTTAACCAAAGTTCTTGTCTGTAAGAAGCAAGTAGAGCCTTCTGTCTCCTCCAGGGTGTTCTAGCCTCCTGGTACTGGAGAGTGCTGCAGCCCAGGACTCAGCCAAGTGTCCTGTGCACGGAAGATCACCCTGTCACCCCAGGAGCTAGCACTTTCCAACTTTCTACCACATGCCCGTCCACTGCCCCCACAATGAGGACGACTACACTGGGTGTCAACCATATGCTGGACACCATGCTTCCTGAACATCAGTAAATGTCCCAAAAAACCTGTGGGAGAGGCTCAACCAGGCCTGGTTTATAGGTGAGAAACTAGGCCTCAGAGAGATGAAGTCACCTGCCCACAGTCACACTGCTAGTAAATGCTGTGTGGAATTTGGACCCGGGTGTGTCAAACTCCACTGTGCTCCTGCCTCAGGAGCAGCTTTCCCTTTCATGTCCTCCTTGAAAGAGCCTCCCACACTGACCCTGCTGACACACACGCATTTAGGGGTAGAATAGGACTATCTTCTGACGCTGCACTCCTGGGGTGGACTGTTGCAGGAGTAACTCCAATCTGTATCCATGCGCCTTGGGTGATCTCCCCACCGTGATTCTGAGATTGGTCACGTGACTTTCTCTGGCCAATGGAATGTCAGCAAACGTGACACAGACACGTATGACATACTTGTACACTGGGGTTTGTTTGCCCCCTCTTGTTCTCTCTGGAGCTCTGACACCTCATGTGAAGCCTGGGCTGGCCTATGACAGAATGGACAAACCACCTGGGCATTCTAGCCCAGGCCTCTCCAGACCCCACCACCAGAGAGGTGAGCTGTCTGCACGAGCAGAACCATCAGATGGCCCACGGGCTTGTGATAAATAATGTTTACTGTCTTAAGCCATCATGTTTGGGTTTGTTGTGCATCAAAAGCTAACCGATACAAGTCCTGAAAGAAGGCCCAAACCAGCCTCTCCTTCCAGCTCTGAAGCAGTGGAGGAGAATTCTTGGATGTCTAGTATCCACAGTCTTTTTCAGCAATGTAAAAAGCACCCCAAGAATACAACACCGTCTTTGGCCTGGAAGGTCACTGTGCTCCTAGAGGGAGTGGAAAAGGAAGAGGCCTTACCGTACCTACTCCCTGGGACACATGGTGGCCTGCAGGCAGCCCCGACAGGTGCAGGTTATTTGGGGACAAGGTGATGGAGCATGCTTTTGCCACATTGTCCCCAGCCTAGTGTTTTTCCACTGATGAGAAAGGAAGCTCTTCTCTCTAGTGAGCTCTACTGCAAAGGCTTCAAGGTGGCATTTTATCAAGGGTGCTGAGGAGCTTTGGGGAGGCTGCAAAAACCAGCAGCCTCTAGCTTCACTCAGCAAGCAGTCTGCTGCTTCCATTCCAGAGAGGCATACAAATGAATGAGCACCCAGAAAGCCAACTTGATCAGTGGCACTTTGATAAGGTGACAAAATCGCTCCCTCCTCCAGTCCAAACCCACCCACTGTGGTGAACTATTATGGGCAGGAAGCATCGACTAATTAGAAGCATCTCCGGGACGTGAGAAAAATCAGCACCTGAAATGCCTGAGCAGAGAAAATTCCTTGTTAAGAAGAGAAAAAACAAAACAAAACAAAATGCTAGAATGTCACTTTCCCCAAGCATATTTATAAAGAAGGAGGAGATAAGAATTAATTAGGACGGGAGCTTCTACTCAAGCCACATAAAGGACACAATTATTTTTGCTGCTTTTGTAGACCAAGTGTCCCTTCTAGGTGAGGACAGAGTCCTGACGCCGCCCACCATGTTGAAAAATGACTTTTAGTCTTTGCTAGTTCTAATGAAGCCTGAAATTAAGATGGTTTCTTTTGTTTACTCCCCTATTTGGGAAACCCTAGCCACCCATCAATAACGCCAATGTCTGGCTTATTTGCTTCTCATTGCCCAACCTGTGGGCAGAGAAGAGTCTGACGAAACCAACAGAGGAGCCATTTTCTCTCAAAGGAGTGTGGATGCACCTCCCCGTACCACACGACACTTTTATAATCTGAGTTTTGACAGACAGGACTGATGCCCAATGCTGAGCAGGGCAAAGAGCCCTAGGAGTCAGAGGCTTGATTCCTATCACCCCCTTTCATTTATTAGCTGCGAGACCTTGGATAAGTCCCTCACCTTGAGAAAATTCAATAAAACAAAGGGGTTAACGACTAACATATTACATTCTCTTTAAAAGAATTGTGAGGCTTAGCACAGTTGGTTAGAGCACAGCCTTGTAACACCGAAGTCATGGGTTCCAATCCCCATACTGGCCAGCTGCCCCCCCAAAAATAAAAAATTGTGGTTAAAAAAAACCTCACATAGCGTGAGATCTACTTCCTCAGCAAATTTTTAAGGGTACAGTACAGTACTGTTAACTATAAGCACAATATTGTAAAAGGGTACCTCAAAAAATCCATGAAAAGATTCATGTTATCTTTTAGTTTTATTTTTCCACTAACGTGTTGAAATATCCACATATAGTGGATCTCTAGAACTTTTTCATCTTGCATAATTGAAACTTTATACCCACTGAATAGCAACTCCCCATATCCTCCCCCTTCCAGTCTTTGGCAACCACCATTCTACTTTCTGCTTCTGTAAGTCTGATTACTTTAGATACCTCATTTAAGTGGAATCATGCAGTATTTGTCTTTCTGTGACTGGCTTATTTCACTTAGCATGATGTCCTCAAGGTTTGGACATATTATATTCTTATAATAACACTTACTTAGTACTCACTGTTCACATGGTAAGTGGTTACATGTATTAACTCATTTAATCCTCACAGGAACCCTGTGAGGTAAAGTATCATTATCACCTCTTTTTGACAGGTGAGGAAACTGAGGCACAGGGAGGTGATATAATACCCCCTGCTCACCTGGCGTCTAAGTGGCTCCAGCCTCCGTTCTCTATTACATAACTCCACCTTGTTTCTGTACAGTTTAAAATTTTTATTTCAGGCCAATAGGTTCACAGAGATGGTGACAATCTCTGTCACAAATGATGATGGCATAAGATGGCGCAGGAAGAATTAACAGGAGGCAGTGTCTGAGAGACCTACCTTTGTGTAGTTGGAAGCCATCTTCCACAGCAGAAAGGGGGTTGCCTGGGAGCCAGGGAGACCTGGGTCTGGTCCTTTCCACCCCTGCTCTAGGCACTTGGGGAACATCAGTGAATGAAACTGACAAGAGCCCTGCCTCGTGGGGACTACATTCCAGCAGGCGAGACAAACAATAAATCCTTCCAACAAGAAGGGGCAGACTGTCATGGAAAAGACACTTAGCAGGTAGGGGGACTGGGAAGGCTGGGTGGGAAAGCTGGTTGGAATTTTAAAAAGGGTGTCACTGAGAAGATGGTATTTAAACAAAGACTTGAAGAAGGTGAGGGGTCAATCATGAGGCCGGAGCATATGGAGGGGATGGTGCTCCGGGGCAGAGGGAGTGCAAAGGTGCTGAGAGGGGTGAGCCTAGGATGTAGGAAGAAGAGCAAGAGGGCCACTGTGGCTGGAGAAGAGCAAACAAGGACCAGAGAAGAGGGCAAGGAAGCCAGCGATGGAGGGGGGTAGCGGCTTTCTGCTTGCCCCAAGCTGTCATGAGCAAATCATCAATGTCTTCACTCAAGTCGTCAATACAACACTAAGTAGGACAAGAGCAGGAGGAATCCTGTAATGCTCCCCTAAAGTCGTCCCCCTGGCTTAGCACTGGCCCACTCATTCAACAGATATTTGTAAAGCACTACTGTGGGCCTGGCTTCATTCCAGGTGCCCGGGATTTATCAGTGAATAAGACAAAGACCCCCACTCTCGCTGACTCATATTCAGGAACAGCTTTTCAACCTGCTCCAGATCTACCTATCTGTGTGATTTTATGTAGTTCCCATCTTATCCACAGACATTTCATGAGAGAACTTTGCCTTGTTAAAACCAGAGACACTGTATCTATAACATTCCCTGACCTTCCAGCCTGGGAGCTTCTGAGAAGAGGAAACGGTCTTTCTCTGGTGTACATAGTTCTTCATAAACCCAGATTGGCTCCTGGTGATCACCGCCTTCTCTTACAGTATTCGCAATCTATCATTTTAATAATGCAGTTTAGACTCTCCCTTCATCTGAAATTCTGATATCAATTTTCTTTCTTTTTCTGGAAATCAGAAAGTCAGTTGGACACTTTCAGTCTTCTGGGACCTCTGCTTTTCTCTATGATTCTGCTAAGCTCACCAAAAGCAATTCCATCTCTCTTTTCTTTCCCCCAGTATCCTAGCATATCATTTTCTGAACCTGAAATCTGAACTTGAAATAGCTGGGTGTTCTCTGATAATTTCTGCATCCATACTGGACTCCAACGTCCTCTTACTCATATGAGTCCACCCTTCACAGTCTCAATCTTTCATCTTACTTGCCCCTCTAGCCTCAGTTTTCTCCTCACCTGTTTTCCCATTTCACCTGACAGAAAAGCTGTCTTTCCAGAGAACACATCATCCTCGGGAAATTTTCCTGATAAAGACCAACTCTGGGGCAGTCTCCATACTTTGTAGCTTCTCTCTCCCACTGGGTGCACAGACCCTGCCTTCAGGACGAGCCCTCTGTGCCGTCTAGTGCTGGTTCTCTTGTGCCACCACCCGCCACTGTCCACAGCAATGCCCACAATATGCTGGTGGCTGGCCTGGGACGGACTTGGCAATTCACTGTTCTCACTCCAGTGAGCTTTTAAAAATGAATCAACTTTGTCTTTACCCCATTCCCACTTGAGGCTTTGATGAGGATGATGTTGAAGAGGTGGCGGGGGGGGGGGAAGAGGAGAAACCATCAATTCAGTGTTTTCCAGCAGGGGTTTTTCAGCCTATGTCTAAGGAATAAAAAAGCTAGGATGCCCACATAAGTTAGCATGGCTATTGGATTATTCACCTATATTTAGGTTATTAAGAAGGATTTTCTTATTACTTGACCTTCAGGTAGTGTTTTGTTGTTGCTGTTTTTTTTTTTTTTTCTTGCTTTCTTCTGCTTCTCAGTTCCTCCCTCATTTCAGGGACTCACTGACCCCCATGCTTAGAAATCCTTTAAGACACACGTGAGAAAGGATAAAAAGAAATGCATGAGAAAAGAGGACTGAAGAAGAAAGGACCAGAAAGGGGACTTGACGTAGTTGCAAAATTCTTGCATAACATTTTAATTTGTCTCTCATCTCCTCATGGCTAGACATTCAGAAAAGATACAGATGTAAAAATAAATTCTTCTTTAAATAAGAAGAGAATGTTCTGAACAGCTTCTTCCTGGGGCTTTGTATTTATTACCCTATTTCACAGAAACTGCCAGTCTAGAACAATCAGTTCACAGGACTGCTACAAAAAGATCATTTACTGGGAACATATAAGGAACAGGACTGCTGCTAAAAGGGGGCAGGGGTGGGGTGGGGCGGGGGGCTATGAAGGGGGCTGCTTCTCCTGTTCCTCTGTCCCTACCTCACTTTTGTCTCTTTAGGGGAAAGGTGTGAAACGTATGTCACTGTTAGACATATGTCAAGGTGTTCATCTCCTCTCTCTCAGACACTCTGAAAACTGTTTATTGTACCTGGAGAACCAGGTATTACAGAGTAAAGAGGGGAAGAAGTAGCAGACACGAGACCATCTGAGAGTCAGAAACCACAGAAATCTCACATTTGCATTTCCTACTTGGCTCTAGGAAAAGGTATGCACACTGCAGGCCGACTTTCTACCTTATTATTAAGAGTTGTGTGATTTTCCCCTAAATGTTCTACATTGAGATCATTTAGCTTTAAAAAAAATGATAAAAAGATCTCATAAACTTCTAGAGAGAGAGAAAAGTAGGCCACATCAAGGACTCAAATGGCATTAGACTCTTCATTGGCAAGTGCAGCTGGAAGGCAGTGGAGTGATACCTTCAAAATTTGGAGGGGAAATTATTTTCACCCGAAAATTTTATACCCAACTAACCATCATTCAGGTTGATGGAGAACAAAGGCACCTTCAGACCTATGTGGACTCCAAAACTTGGCCTTCCATGCATTCCCTCTCAGAAAGCTACTGGAAGATGTGCTCCGCCAAGTAAAGGGAGAAACTAAAAAAGAGGAAGACATAGGGTCCAAGAAAAACAGGGATCTAAGCCACAGTGAAGGGAAGTCCCTGATGAGGCTCCACAGCACGCCTAGAGAAACACAAGTCCAGGCTGGAGCGGAAGAGGGAGGATTCAGGAGGTGGAAGGGGGTCTGTGCTGAACTGATAGGTCACATGATGCTCGTGAGCACTTGGCAGATGACATTGGTAGGCATTTGGTAGATCTATAGGGACATTTAGGAAGAACATGCAATAGGTATTAGTGAACTAAGCAATCTTTTAAAGTCAATTATTAACTCAAAGAAAAATGGAAAATTGTATAAAGAAAGGAAACACAATTCCAGTAGAATAGTTGGTTCTCTTGTGAATGATATTTAAGATGACATCGTACTGTAAACACTGACCACAGATTTTGCCCCACTGGGAGACAAAACACCAGGAAAGTAAACACCAGTTTGCTTGAGTTTATAAAACAATCAAGAGAGAACAACATGGGTCACTTAGAAGTATTTTAATCCATCTGACAGAGTTCATGGTGAAAGTCAAGCAAAAGGAAGACGTGTAAAGAGGGTGCAAAGGATATTTCATTTAACTGAGAACCGCTTCTCCTTAAGAGCTGCAGGCATGAAGAGGCAACACTTTTCCATTGCTGCATTGGACTAGGAAATGTTAAATTATACTGGTAGATTTTGCCTACTGGGAGGAAGGGGAGGAGAAGTGGGGGTGCGTGGTGGGAGGGGGCCAAATTACTCCAACAGGAAATCAGTAGGCAACGTTTAAAACTAACAAATCAGGAATGCAGTATAAACCTCTAATTTAGGGAGGTCAATACCAGAAAAAATAGCTCAAAGATTTTAAAGAGGTTGCTCTGGGGAGTGGATCTTGGGGCTGGGGAAGGGCTGAGAAGGGCACTGCTGTTGGATGTTTAAACTACGTTTTTTAAAAATTCTGATAAAAAATAACTTAAAAAAGAATGTGTTGCCTTGAAATTTTTATATAAAAAAGCTTTTAACAAGGGAGTCGGGGTGACAAAACAACTTAAAATGAGGGAGAATAAGGTGGAAGAGGAGAAAGAAGGAATACTACAAAATTCTTAGCATGAAATGGTTCAGAGTCGGAACCTATAAACGTGATTTCCCTGCTGCTGAAAACTTCCAAGCACAGCACTCCTGCACTGCTGTACTCCCTTCCCTACACCTGGGGCACTGGGACATTCGACCTCCTTCGTGGAGGGGGTTCAGCCACTGAGAAGTTTCCCAACATCACTGCCACCCTTATCACATCTGATTCCAGCCCAGGTGGAGGCCCTGCATGGGAAATAAGTGTGCTGAGACTTGCCTCCAGCTGTAAGCTGGAATGTTCTGGAATGTTCAAGAATGTTCATTTTCTAGTCAGGAAAAGCTAAGAAATCTAAGGAATTCTAAGTTAAGTTCTCTAAGCCTAGAAACCCGGAGGGTGTGGGGAGCAGGATGAGATGCGGCCGATGACAGGTGTCACCAACACTGACCACCAAGTTTAGAAAACAATCAGGGGAGCATAGGCATGGGTCCCTTATCAGTATTCTACCCCAGCTGACAGAGTTCATGGTGAAAGCCGTCAACGAGGGGAAGCTCAGTGAAGAGGGTGCAAAGGATATTTTACACTACAGAGAGCTTCTCTTCCTTTAGGGCTGTAGACATAAAAAGGCAGCATTTTCCCATCTGAGTATGAAAGTGTTAAATTATACTGGTGTCTACTCTTTCATTTCCGAGGCTTGGGAGCCCGGGTGGGGTATTTATTTTTTATTATCTCTCTGATGTATTGAGAGACCCTAATGAGGGCAGAGTATAAACAAACATTTGATTGAAAACAGAGATGTCAATGTGTACCCTCTACCCAGTGCTGATACAGGAGAGGGCAATTTCAGTAACACTGAAACAATTAGACTTTAAGATTGTTGTATGCAAACCACATGAAAATGGTAGCCTATTGCTCAGTGCATAGAAAAAAACAAACCACTGTTGATTGGTGGTTTCTTCTGATTAGATTAAAGTAAATGCTCAGATGTATAGTTACTGAAGTTGACAACTGCACTGAGGTTTTGTAAGAGAATATTCCTATTCTTAGGACATATACACTGCAGTAATTGGTAAAGTACCATGAAGATTGTAACTTGCCCTCAAATGGTTCAGAAAAATATTATGTGTGACTATCAAAAAGTTTATCTGGATCTCTCTCTGTCCCTCTATCTAACGAGAACAATAAAACGAACGGGGCAAAATGTTAACCATAGTTGGATTTGGGTAAAGGCTATATAGGGTGTTCTCTGTACTATTCTTACTCTTGAAACTTTTCTGTAAATTTGAAATTATTTCGAACAGAACTGAGGTTACCAGAGATGGGAAAGGGGGAGGGGGCTAAGGGAGAAATTGGTAAAGGGCCACAAAAACCAATTACATTGTGTAATGTTGAATACACTCGTTATCCTGATTTGAGCATCACGTATCGCACGCAGGTAATGATATTCAACTCTGTACCACGCAGATGTGTACAATCAACTATGTTACAATCAAATAAATAAATACAATGAAATTATTTCCAAATATAAAGCTAAAAATAATATAAAATAGAATGAATGCTTGGTGTCCCTGGTGAAGCTGTAAGAAAATGACTAACATTTTACAAATATTCCAGAAGTATCCTGCTTAGTGCTGGATACCAGGCGCTGAATTTAGCAAGATTCCTGGACTAAACTCTTTGTCTTTTGGAATAGATTTAGAACCAGTAAAACAGTCTTAGAATGTTCAAGGTGAAAAAAAACTGCTGTTTCAGGGTTTGTTTAACTCTGTAATGGCCCAAATTTGAGGCTGAATGATCCATTTGCATAACACAGCTTGAGTTTTAAAACAAAGGAACCATCCTGCTGTCTTATGGACTTCAAGATAATTCAGGGAGGTGGTCTCCAAACGTTTGGGCACGAATGGGTAAGTCTGCAGCCTCCAAAGATGCAGCTCGCACGGAGGCCGGCATGTATAGCATAAAGCTGCATAAAATAATGCACAACTGTACCTAGGGGAAATGCTTTTTACTAAAAATTAGTGTTCCAGACTACACAGGACCCCAAAACATTGCAAATAGAAAAGACTATGCCTGTATTTATCCCTTATTGCTGAACATGGGCGTGGCTCATCTTTCACAAATTTAACTCGGTATTTTTTCAAAGTTACGCTTGTGGGGAGAAGATCCGTGACTAGGGAGGGTTCACGGATGACATCACGAGGTAACCCTGCAAAAGGGGATGGCCTCCTATGAGTTTGTATATTTGTTTTATAAAGTTTTCTGTATTTAGGTTGGCTATTTTAAGAAATTTGTGTATTGGAAATTTAACCATTAGAAAAATTTTAACTAGAAAAAAGCAAAATGTATTAACTAATTTTTGGAATTTTTAAAAACAGTTGTGCTTCATTCAAATGTCCTCTACACCATCTGATACCAATGCCTGTAGGTCACAGAAATAGAGGCAAAGCCTTTCAAACTCATATTCAAGAAAATCACCAAAATGTACATATTAGTACATTTTGGAAGCAATATATTGGTTTAAAATTCATATTGGGATGTGAATGCCTGATAGTTTAGTGTCTTTCCAGAGAGCAAGCCTTCTTGGAAAGAATGAAGACCACTGGGGGATGGGTATGTGGTGAGAAACCACTCTGGGCAGCAGGGGAAGGTGCTAAAATTGGTGAGGGACCTCCAAGGCTCAACTGGCCCCTTGATGAAGCTGGAGTTTGGATGGACAGACAGATGTGGTTCTTGCAGCTGCCTTCTGCTGGGCTGCCAATACAAAAAACTAACATGTTCCCACTTGCACTCCAACTTCTGGTGAAAGGGGCAGGTTGGTTTTTTTTATTGCAAATTTCGGAAGATTCAGCTATAATAAGCCAACATGTCACCGGCTGCTACTGCTTTCAGATCCCGTGCAGTGCAGTGGGAGCCTGGGGTCTAACCTCAAGGAAGGGGCTGGGATGGCAGATCTCTAGTCTCTTCCCAGTTTTGTCCTCTTATAATGCCACAGATTGGTTATATGGATATCAGAGAGAGATGAGTTGTTACCAAAGGTGACAATATAGAACTAATTCTATAGGCAGAAGAGCAAAGTGATTACAAGCATAGGTTCTGGAGACAGAGGGACCTGAGTTCGAATAGTGACTCCACCATGACTGTGAGCAAGCTATTTAACTTCTCTCTCATCTTCAATTTCCTTAACTGTAAAAAGGAAGTGAAAACAGTGAGGATTAAATGAGGTCGCCCATGGCACACCTTGCGCAGGCTGGCATAAATCAAGTGCTCAGTACGGTTAACTGTGATTATTGCTACCATTTTCATAGCACGTATATTAACTGGTACTTGGAACATCTTATTTTCCCCTTGCATAATTAATCCTTCATTTTGGCTGATGCCAGAAATGCAGTTTGGTACATGGTGACATTGCACATACTTAAAATGTGTAAGCCCCAGACACCTTCCCATGACACTGCTGGAGGGCTCAGCGACCTGCCACCAGGCAGCCCACAAAATTGTTTGGCTGAGGCCATGGAGCCCCTCCCTATACTTGAGCTGGACAAGCTGAAATTTTTCGAGTCTCATGGACAGTGTTGCTGTTTCACAACAACAGATTTACTCTTTCTAAACCCATAATGTCTACTGTAAGGAAAGCATAACACCCGTGGAGCTGCAGGGAGAAACGTACTCTTCTGTGAATGGAGAGGATGCTACTGAATCATTTGCTTGGGTTGCTTTTTGGTTTTTTTGTTTCTCTCTTTAAGTAAGAGTGGGAGATTTTCACTGTTTCATGTGCCCGCCTTCACACCGTTGCTTCTTATGACTGGCGGGAAGGATCTGGGGGGTAGTAGGATGAACCGAAGAAGCAGTTGATGGCCAGGACATGGAGGTGGCTAACTGGTCACATGACTGGGTTTGCGTGTTAACTGCTGAATGCCCTGCTGTTTATAAAACACCTTCAGGCATATTAGCCCATTTCACCCTCACAACTACCCTATAAGGAAGGCAGGGAAATTGGAGTATTTTTATTACCACTTCACGGAAGAGGAAACTGAGGCTTGGAATCAAATGGCTTGCCCAGTATCCCATGGCTAAGTATAATGGTGGATGTATGACCAAGTCTCATTTCCATTCTCCCAGCGAGTTGTTTGTAAGTGAGCATCATGCCTAACATGATCCATTAGGATGGGGAAACATGAACTTTTCTAATTCTAGTTATTTTTAGCTCATCATTTTAACTTTTAAAATTTGTTTCATAGTATCCCTAACATATTAGTAGAATAATATGTGCATATAATTTATAATTAAATACACATATGTGGGATGCCAGCTCCAAAAATTTTTACTGAGAAGAGTGCATGATTAAAATGGCTTGGAGGTCACACCTCTGCATAAGAGTCTTACTAATACTGTAGATTAATAGACCATTTTGCTCCCTTCTATTCCTTTTACTATAATTAGTGACTTTTGGTCAGGAACTTCTATTGGTGTGTATTCTTCAGATTACACCACAGCCTGGTGGAGCGATAACCCTGATTTTATAGTGTAATAGAAGGTGTTTTCTATCTCCTGGGAAGTCTAGGGCTGATATGAATCATCTTTCTTTGCAAGAGGATTCCAGTGCTATGCACACATGGCATCTCCCACCTCATGCAGCAGAGGCACCCGAAGTTTCCAGCATCATGCATGATTGCTTAAGGAAGGCAAAGGTTCAAGTAAACCTAGGGATACTCAGGCGTTTGAACACTGGTTCTTGAATCATAACAAGCCCAAGCTTCTTCTTATACGTTTATGTCACTACAATTGCCACTCTGTGCCATCTATGAGCATGGTACTTCCAGCAAACACTATATTGGAAGTTTCAAGAAGGAAAAAACTGTTGTCTGATTTGTTTACTGCTCTATCTCTAGCAGTGCCTGGAACTCACTATTTCTTAACTGGCTGAATAAATGGTGGATTGATTACCCCTTGATTTCATCTTTCCTCTCAACCAAGACACTAGCAGAGACACCTAAAATGGCAGTAAAGGAATGAAAAGGAGATGAATGCAAAGACAATGAAAATGGGAGATTTCAGCAAACAAGGACATGCTTTTGGAAAATAGGCAAGGAGTGACCAGTGACTGGGCAGAGTGAAAGAAATACTGGGGTGACTTATATGTCTACAGAAAAGAATGTGGATGCCAGGTCAGCATATTTGCCTGGGACATAACTACTGCGAGGCTTGGGAGCTGGAGGCACTCTGTACTCAGGTGGCAGGCGCAATCAGAAAGTATGGTTTCTTTTCTGGAGAAATGAACTGGAAAAGTCTCCAGACTAGGAGACAGAAGACATGGTGGAGGGATGGGGTGATGGGCAGACTAAAATCAGGATGGAGTGAGAGTGGCTACTCTCATGGCATGATGCCCTGGACTCCCTACCCCCATGTGCTCTTAGAGCAACTTACAAGCAGGAAAGGGGAGGGTTCATCCCTGAAAAAACAGAATGCACTTCAAGAAAAGGCCTTCACATGCTGACAACTGAAAATTCTCCAAAGAAATGGTGAGTTTGCGTGCAATCCCCCTACACAATAGGCTACCAGTCAAAAGCATCCAGAACCCCCAAACCACTTGTAGTGCCTCACTCTTAAATATGAATGGCCAAGGGTTACCAGACATTTGAAGAAATCAACTTTAAAAAGGATAAGACAAACTATTACCAAGAATAGAGGAATGTGGAAGGTACGTAATGAGTAGAAGAATACTTTGAAAAAGATGTTATTAATATGAACAGAGAGATTAAACCAAAAACAGGATGCCAGGGTAAGAAAACAGATCAAGAGCTCTTGGAAATTAAAAATATAATAAGTGAAATAAAGATTTTATTAGAAAGCTTGCAAAATAAAGTATAGTGATTCTTCAAACAAGAAACAAAAGGCAAACAAATAGAAAGTAAAAACTGACGGAGTCTTAGAACCCATAATGTCTGACAAACAGGGATTCCGGAAAGAGAAAATAAAGTAAATGAGGAGGAGGAAACAATCAAAAAAACAACACAAGAACACTTCCCAGAATTGAAGAACATGCACTTCCAAATTAAAAGTACCCATCTGTGGAGTGCCTAACCCAAAGAAAGAAAAAAGACCTCCAAGGCACATTATCAAGAAATTTTAGATCAACCGTGATAAGGAGAAGATCCTACAAGCTTTCAGGAAGTAAAACAGGTCATACAAAGGACTGGCATCTACTATTAATAGTGACACTAGAGCTAGAAGACAATACAAAAATGGCTTTAAAATTCAGAAGAAAAATTATTTTAGACTGAATATTCTATAGCCACCAAATTACTAATCAAGTGCAAGGACAGAATCAAGATATTTCCATATTTTGAGGACTCAAAAAATTTGCCTTTTATGTGGGATGCACCTGAAAGATGTGTTCCAGGCAAACAGGGAGCACACCAGGTAGGAGCAAGACAGGCCAGGAAGTGGACTGCCTAGGAGGATGGGAAGGGAGACCCCAGGGGAGCAGAGCAGAGGCACAGCAGGCTGGTGTCCAACTGGGCTCCATACAGTACAGGGGACCTGATGGATTATCTTATACGTCTGACCAGCTGGGAAAAACATACCGATGGGATATGCCCAATCTAATAGGCAAAATGAAGGATAAGTATATAGATAAGAATGCAAGTAAATGTCATGAAGCAATCATTTTAGGACAAACAACCTACATATGAGAGGAAGTGTAAACCCCAGTGTCTAAAATTGATAGATGAAGACATAATCAACAAGCATATTTTAGAGAAATCCGGAAATAAATACTCCTTGGCTCTGCAAGTGAACAATACAGGTGCCCTTCACTCTCCAAACCCTCACTCTCCATCCTCTGGAAGAGAATAGATGTGGATACTTTTAGGTCTGGTCCTCACCTTTTGAACTTGCACTACTCACATCTGAAACCCAAAAACCAAATTAACTTGGATGTACAGTGCCCCTCACTTTCTGAACTCATATGATTCAGGAATTAAACAGATCCAGATACCTGATATTTACAAGCTTATCACAACCACAAGCCCTTAACTGAGAATTGTGACACAGCAGTAGGGAAGGGGTGGGGGAAGGGAAGTGGGGTTCAGGTGCACGAGAGCCACACCCTCCTCTACTGTGATTAAAAGTTCATAGAGCATCTCTGAAATACCTACAATTGATAGATGAAGAAACACTCATACATGCACATTTCATAGAAATATTGAGTAAATATCAGAAGAAAGAGCTAAAAGAGTAAAAAGTGGTTGCCTCCAGGGGCAAGACTAGGAGTGGGTAGAGATGGGGCAAGAGATTGCTATTTGATTATGTTTTTTAGTATATTTGTGTTTTTAAATATATATGCATATATTACTATGAAAAGAAAAAAAAAATTAAAAAATTTAATAAGAACACTAGCCTGGAGACCTGGATTCTGGCTTGGTGTCTGTCACCAGCCAACTGTGTTTTGTTGAGCAAGACACTTTGATCTCCAGGCCTTGGCTTCTTCACCTATAAAACGAGGAGTTGGGGTCTTTCCCAACTCTAATTCTGTGACTGCATTGTTCTAATGTGCAAATTTGGGTTCTCCGCCAATGGTGGTAGTGTCATACAAATTGAATTCCTGGACTGTAACTAACATTATTTAGCATTGTGTAAAGAAAACAGCATTTTATTACATTAAAAATATATATACCAAAAGAGAGGCATTTGGAAAGAATGTGCAATAAGAGAGGAATTCTATTTTGTAGAAGAGTGCAATATGGAAGAAAACAGGATGGTCAAAGAAGAGAATACAACATCATCACTAAGAAAAAAATAAGCCAACAATAGTCAAACAAACAAGGAGGGTTAGACCCAAACAAGGTCTAAATGAGATGTTGGGAAGTGGAGAAATAGGAGCTCCCCATGAGATCTATCTACATAGGTGAGCAGAGAAGTCTGAGTGGTAGATGATTTTGGCAAAAGCATGAGACTAGAGATGAAAAGAGATGAGAAAGATAGAAGCTGTGACATTTTACAAATACTTTACCTTTGGGGATACAGAAGTAAGATGAGTTCCGCAGAAGACAAAGGAGGTGAAGAAAATGAGAGACAGTAGGGACCACCTGGACTAAGGGTGTCCAGGAAGCACAGCAGCTCAGAGCAAGGCAGCCTTGGACTCTACTCCAACCCGAGTCTGATGCACGCAGAATGAAAGGAGAGGTTGAAAAGGGAAGGATGCGGACTCTGTCTTTGCTAGTGTAAGCCCTGGTGATCAAGAGTACAGAAAAAAATCTGACAGAGTGGCACCCACATTTATTTAAACTGAATGCTTTTGTTGGATTCTGAACCCCTTTCCAAATTAAATAGCATACTTTCTTCATGTCCAGGCAGTAAAATTCATTTTTATATCACTCATTAAATATTTAAACCATTCATTTAAAAAACAACATTTTTATTGAACTAAAATAAACCACTCATTCTTATGAATGCAGAACTCTTTCATGTCTTCAGGACAATAATAGTGAATGTATACGGAGTACTTACAGTCCAGTAATCTTTCTCACAACCCTATAAAGTATTTCTTATCCAAAACTCTTGGGTTCAGTAGGTTTCCTAAATCAAATTTATCTGATTTTAGTAAGGTGATATGGTGCACATTATGTAATACCTCAGCAGTCTGGGACTGCACCCTAAAATCAAAAACAATATTTCTGCAGTGAAACATAAAAATAATCATACTAATTTGATAAATAAAGAGTGTAATAAATAGCCACATGTCAGTTCAGGTAAGACTTTAATGCCAAATGAGTATACCTCAAACTTAGGAAAAAAATTTCCAGTTTTTAGAGTGTTTGGATTTCAGAAATGCAGATCAGAATTATTATCCTGATTTGATAGATGAGGAAACTGAGGCCCCCCCAAATTATGTGACTTTCCCAGGATCAAGTAGCTATTAAGTGGTCAGGAGTTGACCCTGGGCAGGCTGGCTCTAAACCTAGGTTCCTAACTGCACTGCCATATTGCTTCCCTGTATGTGGCTTATACTTTAGGATTAGGGTTGGTGGAAGGCATAAATTACATTTTCAACACACAAGTAGTCAAGAAACATGGTATCCAGATCCAAGCAGAGTCCTGCTGACCTGTAAGAGAGCCAGGTGATCTCAGTGCTTTCCATCCCTGAAGAATAGGGAGAAGGACTTGGAGGAAGACCGAGGCTTGGGGTTAGCTACAGCAGATCATGACCCAGAAAGGCCCTGGGTACACAGAGCATCTAGGAGAGGGCTGTGCTTGCTCTCAATTCCATGGGAAGGTTGAGGCTGAGAAAAATACAGCAAAATCCAAGATGAACCAGGTAAATATGACCAGTGAGATTGATGAATACGAACACAAGAACTGAGAGGACAATGAAATCACTATTGTTTATCAAGCACGTACTATAGGCCAAATACTGTGCTACACACTTCATATGCAATATCATGTTTCATCTATACGACAAGAGGGAGAAATCGTTATTATTCCCATTTCACAGAAGAAGAGGCTGAAGCTAAACTCACACAGTTCACAGTTTATCAGAGGCAGAGCACCAAGGGAAGAAAGAGCTGGTAGGAGAAGACAGGGTTTAGAAGCTAGAACATTTACCAAGGGAGATGAGAAGTTGTGAGCATCACTGATTTTTAAGGAGAAATACACGGGGCTCTACTGGCAAGGGTATTCATGGCTCATGCAATGAGAGCTATTTTCTATGAAGATACTTTTCAAATTATGTCTTTGTGGGATAATGCCTTTGACAGGGTAAATGAAAAGAGAATTTAAATACTAGATAAGCAGTCTTGTTTGCTTTTTCACTAGGGAAGATGAGCAAATATGCAGCTTCCGATCTCCAACGTGGAGAAGGCAATCAATACCTTTGACAGGCTCAATCCTCAAATAGCAAACAGCCATTTCCCACACAGAGATAAAGCTCCTATGGGCCAACATGGAGAAGGGAGGAGAAATACTGGCGCAATTTTATGGTAATTTAATTAATATAATTAACAGCTACAAAACACTCACAAATATACACTCACTGAGAAGATCCATACTATTGCCAGATTCCCCATCTTCAATGTTAACCAAAATCATAGATTTCTGCGTGTACTATTATCAAAATGCATTTATTAAAGTAAGGCTATTTGCACTAAAGAGGAGACCATTAAAACTTCCCTTCAGAACTGGCCAAAGAGAGAATGTTATTTACATTCCAAGCAAAATCGCAAGCACTTAACAACTGGATGATACAAAGCCCTTAAAGGACTTTCTCTTGAAAGAAGGGGTTGAAAAGAAAATGGCAGTTATTACAAACTGCTGCAAAAGGTTGGGGTGGAATCAGGTTTTCTACAACATTCCCCACGAGAGCTGTGGTAAAGCTCGAAGCTCCCACCCTTTATTCTAAGAGTTTTGAGCAGTAGGTAAGAAAAATTCTTGTTGCTGGGGACACACTGACTGCCTCACTCAAAGCCAGCAACTGCAGACATCCCTACCCTCCCAACAATCCCATTTTACAGATGAAGAAAAAGAGGCCCTGGCAGCTTTGGTCACTTCTCCTACGTCGTCGTGTGCCAGAAACGACAAGGGATGTGCCCCCATAACTGGAGCCTCTCTGGCAGAGCTGAAGGAGGGCATGGAATCATTGCCAGGGGGTCTTCAGCCCACCTCATCCCACTTGTCAACTTGAGCAGGGCTTCCATGTTTATCCGTTTAATCAATTGGGCTTTTGCTTAAGATTTTTTTTGGAAAATGATCCTATCCTGCAAACAACAAGAATGTCAACAACGAAGATGATGATTCTGAACACCACTGCCCTGCACCTGTGGCATGCCTTGATCTGTGACTAGAAGAGTTTTTTATCTTCTTTCCCTACCTCCTGCGGCGGTGTGGGGGTGTGGGGTGCGGCCGGTGATGACTGTGGAAGAGGATGAGACGCTGCAAGTGTGTGGGAAATGTTAGACATACCTAACGCGTGATTTGGCAACGGAAGATAACATCTGAGTCATAAAGCAGCCCTACATCAAACAGTAAATCAAAAGCAAACAATGTGGGAAAACAAATTCCTGTATTCTTACGAGCCCATGTTGGGAGGATTCCCATCCCAGGGCTCTTAACCCATAAGTCAACAAATCCATCCCTTCTCTAAGAGGCAGCTAGAACCAACATTCCCGCTTCTGCACCAGGAAGATTAGGACAGCGTCTGCTATGCCATGACATGTCCAGCGGCCCTGGAGACAGGAGGGGGCTGTATGTCTTGCGACCCCACCTGCAAACAGTGTTTTATCTCTGCAGACAATAAGCACTTCAAAGGGCAAGGTTCACAGAGCTGTCTTATTGAGACTTCAGAGACATCTTCTAGTCCAGTGCTTTTCAGCCCAGGTTCTCAGGAGCCCTGGGCTGCCTCAGAAGTATCTCAGGGATCACTCTGGGGCCATGTGCCCCTCCTCCTTCAACCAGAACAGTTCCTCTTTTTGTGTTGTATACAGAGGGCTCTGTGTAAAGTCTGGATAAAGAACGAGGTGCTCCAATCCTCCTTTATCAATATCACAGATGAAGCGACGGAGGCCCAGAGAGGGAGAGTAAGTTGTGCACTGTCACACAGCTCATTAGTGACCAAGCTCAGGCCTGCCTGCCCAGTGTCCAGCTCTTTACACCACCCTGGTTGCACAAAGGGCTCTGCTTCAAAATAGGTAAATAAATGCGAAAGCCATATCATCTCAGCACGGAAGTGAGAAAGCCTGAAAGCACATCAGGCTCATTCAGGAGGTCTCCTAAATTGCTCTGGGAAAACCTTGGGGGATTTAAAATGCCTAGAAGGCAATTTGTTATGGTAACAGCACTTCCGAATTTCCAATTTCCAATTGTGTGGCCTGAGTTGGGCAACAGGTGGACAAAACCATTACATAAGGAACATCTGCTGACACCCACTACAAAAAGGTTGTGGCCCAGGAAGTAGGAAAACAGCACTGGGACACTTTTGGGTAAACATGGCAGACTGATAAACTACGTTCATCTCTACTCTCTCTTGAAGCCCCACTAAAATGACAGTAAATTTAATTTTAAAAAGGCATAAACCACAAGAACAAAGTGAACAGGATAGGAGATGAGAGTAGACCCAAGACGCCAATAAAATTTCGGATGCTGCTAGAGAGCAGCTGGACAAATAGTGAATGATTTAGCAGATCTGAGCTGGGGCGGTGGGTGGAGGGGGACAGAGATACAGGCTGGTTTGAACCCCCAAAGCCCCGAAAGGCCCAGGATTGGGCTACCCTTGAAAACAGGGGTGTGGGGTGGGCTGAACGTACGAAGGCTGGTGGAAAGTGTGTATGACCTTACACCCTTATACCCATTGCTGCTTCTCTGCAACAGACTGAAGAACTCAGAGCTGTTTAAGAAAGAATATGCGATAGTAGTACACGAGGTGATTCAGCTGTGAGTAGAGTGACATGGTCATAATATAGAAGCCCCCACTACCAATTTAGTGAAAAATTGCCATGTAACTATATTGGAAGAATGGATGGAGGAATGTGGTATGGGAGGACCTATCAAAGGAATAAACCTTCATTTTTCATGGTAGGAAGTTATTAAATAATATAAAGCTCAAAAAAATCTAGAAATGGCAGGAAAAGCCAGTTATTTTAAATTATAGAGTAAATAGAAAAAATAGTGAAAAGTAGTTTTAAATAACTTGCATCTGGGGAGTAGAAATTGAGGACAGGGAGGGGACTGCTGACTTTCCAAAAGCTCTCAAACCAAGTTTTACCTAATTTGGTGCCAAAACATATTTCATAATAACAGCAACCTGAACTGATGTGAGGCTATATCTAGTCTTTATTAATCTTCTTAAGTGTGAACACTACAATTTGCTACAGAAATACCTTATGCGTTTGATTACAGGTGATGCCCCAGACCTCAGTGGGAGTGTCAATTATCTTTCTAAAATCCCAATAATTCTGAATCCCAAAACACATCTGCCCCCAGGGTTGCCCGTGGACCTGCACATCAACGCCGCTGCCCACTGAAATAGCTCTGGCCCCTTCCCTTCCCCAGCGCTCATCCAGCCCCTTCCTGCTTGACTTCTCCGTTCAGGAGCCTGAAAGGTCAATTTGCAATTTGCACTCAACATGTCCAAAATAGAACTCCTGACTTCTCCTTAGAGCCTGGTCCTTCCGCAGGTTCCCCCCTCTCAATTATTCTACCACCATTCACCATCACTCACTCGGTTGCTTGGACCAAGAAACTAAGAATCATCTTGACACTCCTCTCTGCCACACATCCCACCTTTAATCCCTCAGGAAGAAGTGTCAGCTCTACCTTCAGCAGGTGTGCTGGACTTCCCACTGCTAGTCATGTTCACGACTACCCCAGTACAAGCCTCCCTTTCTTTCTTCCTTCCTCTACCTTTACCCTGGTAGAACTGACTTTCTACAGAGAAGACAGAGCTTTTTACAACAAAATGAGACCAAGTCAATCCCCTGACTAAAGCTGTCTCATGGCTTCTCTAGACACTAGAGTAAAACCCTAACTCCTTACGTAACTTACCAGGCCCTGTGCAGCTTGGTTCCTGCCTCTGCCCCGACATTACCTCCTATCACATTCCACCATACTCGGGTTCCTCCAGCCACAGCAGCTGTTCCCCATTCCTGCCTCAGGACCTTTGCACCTGTTGATCCCTCCCCCTAAGACTTTCCTGACCCCCACCTGGCTCTCTCCTTACATCATTCAGTTCTCCGGTCAAATACCACCTCCTCAGAAAGGCTCCCCAGACCACCCAGAGCCCCTCACTCACTATCTCCTTGTAGCACTACCTTTTGTTCACTGACTCTTGCCCCTACTAGACTGTAGGCTCCATAGAGGCAGGGAGTTCTGCAGTCTTGTTACCACTGGATCCCCTGTATGTAGGGCAGTGCCTGGCATATACTACATGACCAATACATATTTGAATAAAAGAATGAATAGATGTACTCATTTAGAGAACAAGGAATAATATAATGAAGAAAATAAAATCATCCCTGGAATCCCACTGCACTGATACAAACATATGCACAAATAAGTATGTGTGCTTAATAATAAAAATAAGTGGTAATAATCTTCACAGGGATCCAGTTTTCACAAGAGTATGTATTTGTCAAAATTCAAGCTTAAGGTCTGTATGTTTCATTGTATGTGAATTTTCCCTCAAAAGAATAAAACCCCATAAACAAATACGGAACACTAGGTAATGATATGCATGCTGAAGTATTTAGGGGAAAGGCACTGACGCCTTCTACTATGAAATGCATAAAAAAAAATATGATGGATTGTTGGATGGATAGAGGGGGCACAGATGGATAGATATATGATAAAGTAAATATAATGAAATGTTAATGATAGACGAGTGGTAGTTATAAGGGAGAGTTCACCACAAAAGCCTTTCAATTATGTTGTATGTTTGAAAATTTTCACACTGTAATGTTGGGAAACAATAATTTGAGATCATACTGATTACAGTTTCGTATTCTGCAAGGTTCACTGAATATTCTACTGTATTTTCCCATATCATTATTGTCTTTGAAAACATGGTTTGAAACGGCTGTGCAGTACGCTAATGGATGGGTGTGTCACAACTTATTTAACCATTTTCCTATCTTTGGATCTGTAGGCCGCCTTCAATTTTTCACTTTTATGATCGATAGAGTAATGAAAATCCCTGTATGTAAATTTGTATGCACAAGTATGTTTGTTTACTCAGTTCACACTCCCAGAAGTACAATTGCTGGGGTCAAAGGTCATAACATTTTAGAATCCTGATATGTACTTACTGCCACCAGCCTTCTTGAAAGGTGGTGATTGAATGGGTATATTCATATTACCTGTTGAATCTGTTGGTTTTAGGGACAGCAACTGCCTTCCTCTGCCTCCATCACTGGGCTTAGTGTACTGCCATGTGCTCTGTAGGTTCTTGGAAAAATATCTTCAGTTATGTTCATAGAATATGTGACCAGAACGAATCTTGTCATATTGCTGAGAAAAACAGTGAGAGGTTCTTCATGACCAGGTGGAGAGGAGAGGGCTGCAGACAGCCGGGTATTGGTGGCAGTGGGGACCGAGGTCTTCCAGATGTCCACCATGCTCCTGTGGACCCAGGGTTTTTCCCAGGGGTTAAAATTGGTTGCTGGTACTCCCTACATTGAATTTGGTTAACCCAAGACAATGGAACATTCTCATGACCTTTCAACAGAATGAGGTCAAGGTGTTCACACTGGTGGAAAGATGCTCAGGATGGACACTAAGGGAAGCCAGGATGACGCAGAATAGGGGGAGGCCTGGCAGCCCGAGGCTGCGCAGGGTGGGGAGGGGGCTTGACTTTCTTTACTCCAGGCCCCTCTGGGCTGTGTGTGTTTTAAAAAAAAAAAAATTTGTAATTTAGTTTTATAACTAAAAAAAAAGTTCCCAGAGGTCAAGGGGACGGGGCTGGTGGGTCAACTCTTTCAGACCACCGTGTATGAATTTAGCATGTATTTCAGCTTGGACTCCAGCATACTAACATTCCAATTTTAGAATTCACTGGAGAAAGTGGTCCTTAACTTACAAATGGGTTTTATCCTAAAAGTTCATTTGTAAGCTATAATTTGGAACTTGGGATATATTTCCCTATACAATGGAGACAGTTTCTATTCTGGCTGGCAAGAACCTTTCTGACCCCTCATGAAACCAAAATAGATCTGATTTTCATAAAGGATAGAAAACCCTATTAACAGTGATACTAAAGGGGACTTTTACGGGACTGGTGACAGAGGCTGAAATTTTTCTTTAAAAAAACGATCTTTTAGGGAAGTTTGGCCAGTGGCACCCTTATTTCTCATCTGTTTTTTTTTCTTTTAAGGGAAGAACTACATGGGGAAAAAAAAGCCCTCAACTTTCCTGAGGTAACTGGCTAAGGGACAAAAGTGAGAGGGGAAAGAAGTCGGAAGTGAATGTGTGAGAACAAGCTCATTCTGAGGTAAAATGATCCGATGTAACCCTGCGGAGAGAAGGAGGGCAGAAGCTGCATCCCCAGACTAAGAGGAGGCAGGGGCAGCCATGGTGGACAGTGCCCCAACCCTGAAGGGCTGGGGGAGGAGTGTGGGATGGCTCTGGGTTACAGGGGATCAGAGAGGAAACCCACAGGAGACGAACTCTCACAGTGATGGGAATGTGTCCACGGACAGAATGTTGAGGTTTCTATTGCGTTGAGGAGATAAGATCTATTTAGCTGAAAGTCCTCTTCTACCACGAGACTTGAGCATTTAAGGCTCTGAATCACACAAGAGCTGCAGGGTCATCCAAACAACCAAAAATTACCGAAGAACTAGAAAAACAACCTAGGAAATGGGACAAATGTGTCAAAAGCCCAGGAGAGAGCCATTAGGGAGAAAAGGGGATGCCAGCATTTAAATGGTAGGGCAGCAAGGTCCTGGTGGAGGGTGATGTTTCCAGAGATGAAGGGAAAGAAAAGTGAATTACCAGAGACATATGGCAAACATAACCAGGTAGCATAAGAGTCCCCCAAAGAAGGTTCTGGAACTAGGAGACATCAGGGCAGGTGGTGCCCTACACGCCTGCCTCCCTTATAGCACCTGGCCCTGAACAGATTCCCAAAGGATATCTGAGGATCGGATATTTCTTGAAGACAGTCTTCAGACCACTGGCCTTCTGATGACTTCCTACTTCTTTGAATCTACGATGCCATAAGATGCTCCATTATTTTGTGTGCTCATAAGAAAGAAGAAACTAACCGACCAGCTAAACTATGACACAGCATCGATCTTAAGACACATCCCAACTTCACAGATGTTTAAAATGTGAAAAAAGTTGGCATCTTAGAATCAATGAACTATGGAAGACTGTGAGGCTACGACCTGGAGTTTACAGAAGGGGTGCATGGGACCATGGCTCTGCCCTCCACCCCCAGCACCAATGAAAGGGGGCCAGTGAAAACATTCACTTGGCAAAGATGCCTCATTACCAGGATCTACATATGATAGGGGGGAAAAGCTGAGAAGTAGGTGGATGCACGAAAAGGGATCCACAGAACAAAGCAGGCCCAGGGACATCGGATCAGATTTACAGCCTCTGTGGAGGATGGACTTGGCCACAGAGCATGTCTGTGGCTACCCTCCTTCACTCACACGGTGAGCTGATGCCAACTGTAGCAGCCTCCATGTGACAAATGGCACGCTGGACCTCTGGGGACGCTGGCCAAATGCCTGCCTCCCTCGTGAATGAACACCACACATGTGTGTTCACTCACGATGGCGCGGGTCCTAAAAGCAGGAGTCGGGCTGCACAGGAAATGTTTTGCGAAGAATGAACCAAGTCTTCTCCGTCCGAAAATAGCTTCCCTCAAGCCTCCTTCAAGGGAGTTGGAAAGGAATGCTGCCTATTTGCAAATCAATAACTTACATTGGCTGTGTAGACAATAAAGCGCAATATGTGATCCTGGAGACCCATAATGGCTCAGTGTTCCCACATAATCCTGCCCTCCAAGAAGCAGACAAGAGCAGACACAGGCCTCTCCTGGCGGCGTCTGCCCAGTGCTGCACCGAGGGCTGGTGGTCTGTCTGTCTGTCTTTTATTTCTGGTGGAAAATCAGAAGGCTTCAGCTGAGCATGCTGGCAGGAGCTGATGACGCCCGACATTTTACCATTTCCTACTTTTCACAGCCATTTGCATGAGGGTCGTTAGGAAAGCACCTATACCAGAAGGGAGATGGTTTAATGGCAAAGGCATTTCAATCATTCACTTTCAGCCAGGATTTCACACACTCGAAGCACTTGACATTATCCTTGGAAATCAGGAGAGAAACAGCTGCTGCACAGGCCACACCCCCAGGGATCTCAGCCATTTGATACAAAGGGGGTCTCCTGTGCGGAGATTTGTTAGATTTTGTGACATTCCAGCCAGGAGCAGGGGCTGAGAGACCAGGTACTAAAACTGATCTCCATCCTACCTGAATCAGCCCCATGCCCAACCCGCAGAGACAATAAAAATGGCCTGTGGCTGGCAGACATAATTTTCCCCGATTGTTCCACTCCCTTCTAATTACTCTCCAAGTCTGGCACCAGAGCAAGAGCCCAGGGCAATGCGGAGATGACCCAAACTCCCAGATCACTGGGAACCAAGCCAGCCAGGTCTCTGGGAATCTAGGAATGAACCATTATCAATCCACTTGCCTCATCTGAAGAGCTGGCTGGAGCACACCTCTGCTTCCTTTCACTCACCAGAGAGACTCTCAGCTGAAAAGCAAAGGAATCCAGTCCTTCATGAAGCACAATCTCTGCTCAAACCAAGCATTCCTCAGTTCACACAAAATCACTGAACAATCCTTTAAATTGCCCACTCGATTTTAGGGGTGCCACCCATGCAAAGCAGCCAACCAGACTAGCCAACGGCACCTGACACGTTCAGCTGTGGGTGTTCTAGATACAGACACAAAGGTTTTTCCTTTTATAAAGGCCAAATGGCATGCTGTTATGGGCAACAGCTCAGCTGAGAGAGGTTTTTAGGAAGCTGTTGCTGCTGCGTTAAAAAAAAAAAAAAAAAAAAAAGCTTGTGGATTTGTGCACTTAAGATGAAAATGAAAACTTGAAAGTGGAAGATGGTTGCCTGATGATCTGGCATCTCTCCCTGGCCTGAGCAGTCCAGATTCAACACAGGATTTCCACCCCTTAGCCCAGCACACTCCGTACTGGACCTCACTCCCAATCTGCTGGGCACATGGGTGTAAATGCTGGCAGCATCCCCATTTGGACTGGGTTCAAGAAGGTACCTGATTAGCACATACGAGCCTGTTTAGTCATTTGGCCTACACTGGATGGCCCATCTGGGTGTCTGAAATGCAGCTGTTAGGCAGTTTGAGTACAAGGTCAGAATGAGATGAGTCCCTTGCTCCCCGCACCTCTGCTTAGCACTTCCTGAAGAGATGGAGGGACTTAAACACCCTGCAAGGGATGGCATCCTGAGGTCCAGCCTTGAGTGCAGGACAGAGGACTGATGAGCACACCCTTCCTTCCTGGCTCTCAGCCCATGAACACCCGTGGGAAGATACACCTATTAAGCACCTGCTATGTGCCAAGCACGGGAATGAGGAATACATATGATACTCGGGCTCTGTGCTAAAGGAACCCAGAGCCCACCAGAAAGAAAGACAGGTGCAATAAAAATAATACAATATGATAGGTGCCATAACAGAGACACCTGAAATGTGCTACAGAAACAGATGAGGACTTGGTTAACACTGCATGAGGCTGAGGGGGTAAGAGTGCAGGGAGGGGGTTGCTGTCAGGGAAACCTCACTTGAACAGGGACTTAATGGATGGATAGGAAGTTGACAGTGGACTCGGACATCAGCCAGAAACACAGGAACAAGAGAAGAGGGTGAGTGATCTGTGGGGAGGACAGGGATTCTTCCAGGGGGACAATGGCTGAGGCTGGGGCTGAAAGAGTCCACAAGGGCCACAGTGAAGGGCCATATGTCTGATTCACTCAGTAGACCCTAGAGACACTGACATGATTTACAGAGCAGAGTGACAATCTGATTTGAGTTTTGTAAAAATCACTCTGGCAATGGTAGGGCTGGATTGGAGAGGCAGTAACCAGAAAGAGGGAGACCAGTCAGGAGGCTGCTGTGAAGGTTCTAGAGAATGGGTGTGGACAAGGTCTGCCACTGTGGGGAAGAGGAGAGGCCACAGAGGAAGTGCTGTGGGGTGGAGTCTGCAGCGCTGCAGGCAGTGGGGGAGTGATGCCTGCCTGGGCTGGCCAGTGCACTACTGGGGTTAAAAAGCCTGGTGCCTTTAATGTCTCAGAGTCCAGCCTGCCAACCCACCAGCTCTCTCTGCCGCATTTTCTGAACTTTCCTGATCCCCAGATTCACTCCTGCCAGAATCTGAGCAACATCCTGGCTTCCAGTTCTGCCTTTTATATCATCTCCAGATCATGCATTCTACCTCCCTATCACTTCCAAACCAACCGTCAAACAATGGGCCATGAAGCTTCCCAGTCCACCCCTGCATCTCCACCAGCTCCAGGACCAGAAGCCCCAAGAAGGGAATGGAGTGTGCTTCACGCTGGGTCCTATCCACAGGCCCTTTTCCAAATACAAAACAAGAAATAACTTACCGGAGGTGAGGTCACCCTTCCACGTTTACCTGCCCCAGCTGGTATCTGGAATTCCAGGATCCATCTGGTCTACCTTTGCCCCCAAGTCCTGGCCTGATGGAGTGATGGTAATCTCAGAGTCTTCTTGGAAACCTTTCAGGGACATTTTTCTGTGTCCAGTGAAATCTGGACATGAGATGACAATCCTGATTTCCTCAGTGAACTCTGGAAGGAATGTATTTAGCGCGAGGCCAGGAAAGATCGCTGGGGCAGATGAATCCCCAGGTGTTTTTCCTGTAAATCTAATCGCTCATATCTGAGGCAGGAGCAACACTGGGCCTTGTGTGCACTGTACAGTGTTTATAAGAGGGTTTCACGATGTATAATGGCACTGAATGCCCACAATGACATGGGAGTTGGGGGAGTTAGGGACTCCTAGGAGACCACACGGAGTGGAGAGTGAGGGCACAGCTCTGCAGCCAGCACACCTGGGCTGCAGCCCTGCTCAGCTGCTCACTGGTGCTCTGACTGGACAAGGACTCCACTTCCTTGGGCCTTAGTTTCTCCAGCTGTAAAAGGGGACTAATGCTAATGCCTACCACACAATGAGCATTTTATAAGCATTTATTAAGGACAGATCTCCAATATAGAGATGACTTACACAGAGTGCTGACAGGCTAAGGAACTTGCCTGAGGTTGCCCAGATGGAACGTGTGACAGAGAATTAGAATTCTTTGGCCTCCAGGCCATACTCTTCATGTCACATCAAGCTACTCTGGGAAGCACCTATTCTCTGGCAAGCCCCTCTCATCCTGCCTTAGAAAAGGCCTTTACAGGGAAAACAATGTAAGTTGTCATCCTACAGTAAAAAGCATTAAAATAGAGTATATCTTCTTTGAAAATTTTTATTAACGTAAAATTCATATAACATAAAACTCAACCATTTAAAGATGTACAATTCAGTGTACAATTCATAATGCTGTGCAGCCATTACCTATCTAATTCCAGAACATTTTCACCACCCCAAACAGAAAGCCCATACTTCCTAATTCCTATTTCCCCAGCCCTGGTAACCACTAATCTATTTCCTATCTGTATGGATTGCCCTTCTCTGAACATTTCACATACAGAGAATCATATAATATGTGGTCCTTTGCTTCTTTCTCTAACTTAGCATAATGTTTTCAAGGTTCATAAATGTTGTAGCAGGTATCAGTACTTCATTCCTTTTTATGGCCGCATAATATTCCATTGTAGGATATACCACATTCTGTATAACCATTCATCAGTTGATGGGCATTTGGGTTATTTCCACCTTGTGGCTATTGTGAATAGTGCTGCTACAAACACTGGTGTACAAGTTTTTGTGTGACCCTGGGCATACATCTAGGAGTGGAATTGCCAGATCATATAGTAACTATGCTTAACCTTTTGAGGAACTGCCAAACTGCTTTCCACAGTGACTGTCATTTTACATTCCCATTGGCAATGTGTAAGGGTGTCAATTTCTCCACATAATTATCCTTCTTATTTTTTAAAAAATATATATTATTATAGTGATCCTAGTGAGTGTGAGGTGGTATCTCATTGTGGTTTTGATTTGCATCTCCCTAATGACTAATGCTGTTGAGCATCTTTTCATGTACAGTACATCTTTGGGTTCTTGATATTATGGAAATTGAGATAAAAGATATGAAGACTTGGGCCTCTTTTCTTAAAATGAAGTTGTGGGCTTGGTGGACCTACATAAAGCTGACCCACATAGAAACCATGGCAGGGAAACCTGACACCTTGGTTTCTTGGTCAGTTCTCATGTGCAGCAAGCAAATGGCAGCCCCAAGGGTTAGGGTAGGATTTGGAAAGGCTGCATAGGCCCACAAGAGCTGTCACATCCACCTGAGGCCCACCCTGCTCTGCTTCTCTTGCTGATTATTGGGTCTCATCTGTCTTTTGTGGGTCTTCTTGGCTGCCCCACCTTTAGAATGGCAGCTCTACTTTGTCCACAGACTTGAAGGTGGGATTAGCAAGAGGATGTGAGATGCTCATCTGGTAAACCAACTGCAGACCTGAGAAAAGCCAGGGAGCTAAGGATAAATGCCTCATGAAAGATCCATCCAGGAAGCTAAGGGAGCAGAGGGCCCCAATTCCAGCCAAATCAGGGCTAGGCACTCACTGAAGCAAAACACTCCTGTGCTACAGGGGCAGCAAAGTAGCCTAGGTTGACTGATGTGTGAGCATTATGAGCCTTTGAGTCTCTTTGCCACAAGCAGAGGCAGAGTGCTGCTGGGGCCAGCGCCATGGTGAAAACAGGCCACTGGCCACCACCGTGAGGCTGGTTACCCCAGGTATGGGTGTGCCAGGCCTCTGGCTCTCTCTTATTTTCATTGCTACCTTCTGGCTATTTCATCACCCTTCAGAGCCTTCACCAGAGACAGGAGAGAAGAACACCAACGCATGCTGCCACAATTCTTATAGAAAGGTATGCCAAGGTATGGCTGAAGCCAATGAGTTCTTGCTCTATGTATTACTGTGTAATAAACTACCCCAAAACTTTGTGCTTAAAACCACAATTTGTTATTCTCTCTCACAGTTCTATGGATTGACTAGACTCAGCTGAGCAGTTTTCCCTTACATGTCAGCTGGGGCTGCAGTCATATGAAAGATCTACTGGGCTGGATGTCCAAGATGGCCCATTCACACAGCTGGCACTTGATGCTGACTGTCAGCTGGAAGTTCAGCTAGGGACGTTGACTGGAGGGCCTATATTCCAAGTAGCTGTAGCTTGGGCTTCTTATAGTATGGCAGCTGGATTTTAAGAGGGAACATCCCAACAGTGAGTGTTCCGAGAAACTCAGGCAGAAGTTTCAATGACCCAGCCTCCGATGTCACATGGTGTCACTTCTGCCACATTCTACTGGTCGAGTGAGTCACAGGGAACACTCCCCAACTCTATGGGGCCAGTATTACCCTTCCAGATAAACACATCGTAAGAAAAGAAAGTAAAGATCAAATTCCTTATGGATATAGATATAAAAATCCTCAACAAAATACTAGCAAACCAAATTCAGCAACGTATAATAAAAAGGACTATACACCATGACAAGTGGGATTTATCCCAGCAATGCAAGAGAAGTTCAACACATGAAAATCAACCTGTAGAATACACCATATAATAGAATAAAGGACAAAAACCACATGACTCAGAAAATGCATTTGACAAAATTCAGCACTCTTCATGATTAAAAATACTTGACAAACTAGGAATAGAAAGGAACTTCCTCAAGTTGACAAAGGGTGTTTATGAAAAGCCCACAGCTAATATCAAACTTAATGGTGAAAGACTGAAAGCTTTTTCTCCAAGATCAGGAATAAGACAAGGGTGTCTTCTCTTACCACTTCTATTCAACATTGTACTGGAGGTTCTAGCCAGGGAAATTAGGCAAGAAAAAGAAATTAAAGATATCCAGATTGAAAAGGAAAAAGTAAAACTATCTCTATTCACATATAATATGATCTTATATACAGAAAATCCTAAAGAATAAACATGCACAAAGAAAACTCTTAGAGCTAATAAAGAAGTTTAGCAAGGCTTCAGAACAAAAGAACACATACAGGAATCAGTTGTATTTCTATACACTGTCAATAAATAACCAGAAAATAAAATTAAGACAATTTCATTTACAGGAGCATTAGGAAAATAAAATACTTGATGAAAAAGTTTAATTGAAGAGGTGCAAGATTTGTACACTGAAACTACAAACACAGTGGGCGGGAATTAAGATCTAAATAAATGGAAAGATATTCTATGTTCATGCACTGGAAGACTTAGTATTGTTAAGATTTCAATACTCCCTAAATTAATCTACAGATTCAATGCAATCCGTATAAGAATCCAAACTATCTTTTTTTTCAGAAATTGACAAAGTGATCCTAAAATTCATATGGCAATTCAAGGGGCTCCTACTGTTTCAAGCCAAAACAATCTTGAAAAAGAAAAAAGTTGGAGGACTCATACTTCCCAGTTTTAAAACTTTCTATGAAGCTACATTAACCAAGACAATGTGTTACTGGCATAAGGATAGATATATAGATCAAAGGATTATTAATGAGAGGGCAGAAATAAACCCTTATATTTATGGTCAATTGATTTTAAACAAAAGTTCCAAGACAATTCAATGGGGGAAAGAATAGTCTTTTCAACAAATGACACTGGGAAAACTAAATAGCCACATGAAAAAGAATAAATTTGGGCCCCTACCTTATACCATATACAAAAATATATCTCAAAATGAGCTAGAGATCTACATGTGGGAGCTAAAACTATAAAACTCTAAGAAGAAAACATAGGAGTAAATCTTTGTATCTTTAGATCAGACAATGGTTTCTTAGATATGGCAACAAAAGAAATATCTGATAAATAGGACATCATCAAAATTAAAAGCTTTTGTGCTTCAAAAGACACCATCAAGAAAATAAAAAAAAACCAATCCACAGAATGAGAAAAAATACTTACAAATTATATATCTGATAAGAAACTTATATCCAGAATATATAAAGAACTCTTACAATTTAACAAAAAGAGAAACGATCTAATTAAAAGCTGGGCAAAGAATTAAAAAGCATTTCTCCAAAGATTGCCAATATGTGGCAACAAGCACACTGAAAGAAGGTCAATATCACTGTCATCAGGAAAATGCACATCAAAAACACAACGAGATACCACTTCACACCCACTAGGACGGCTATAAAAAAAAGGATGGACAATAACAAATGCTGGCAAGGATATGGAGAAATTGGAACTCTCATATGTTGCTGGTGGGAATGTAAAATGGTGCAGCTGCTCTGGAAAATAGTTTGGCAGTTCCTCAACTAATTAAGCTTAGAGTTATCATATGATCCACAAGTTCCACTGCTAGGTATATACCTAAGGTCACACAAAACCTTGAATGCCAGTGATCACAGCAGCACTATTCACAATAGCCAAAGGATAAAAATAACCCAAATGTAAATCCTACAATGGAATACTATTCAGCCATAAAAAGGAATGAAATACTAATACCTGCTACAACATGGATGAACCTTGAAAGCATTATGCTAAGTGAAAGAAAGAAGCAAAAGATCACACATTGGATGATCCCACATATATGAAATGTTCAGAATGGGGCAATCCATAGAGGAAGAAAGTATGTTAGTGGTTGCCAGAGACTGGGCGGCAGTGTGGGGCAGTTGGGGAGTGGGGGAGTGGGGAGGGGAGAAGGGAATGGTGAGTGACTCCTAATGGGTATGAGGTTTCTTTTGGGGGAAATAAAAATGTTCTGGAATTAGATAGTGGTGTTGGTTGTACAACATTGTGAATATACCAAAAACACAGAATTATATACTTTAAAGGGGTGAATTATATGGTATGTGAATTATATCTCAATAAAGACACACACTTCATAAATTAAACCACACACATACACAGGGTCAGCCAAGTGCCTCAGATTAGTGTCTACACTGGGAGGCATGCTCACTGCAGAGCATCTTTGTAGACCAGTTACCACATGCTCTCCAACTTACTCCTCTGTCTTAATGGGGGAGATAATAGGGAGGTGACCACTAGATCAAGGACTGAATGGATCTATATTTAGCCTTCTGACGCTAAAATCTGGGAGACAAATCAAGTCCAGATATCTTTGGGGCTTTTTTGTCAGTAGCAAAACAGGACCTCTAGGACCAAGGAGGAATCATGCAAGTTGGAATGCCTAAAGAACAAGTTGAAACAATAAAAAGCTGTAAGGGCAGATAAAATCAGAGACAAGGTGACTTTTCTGGAGCCAATCCATAGGTCTGGATGTGGAAGTCAGGAAGACCTGACTTGTAAAAGTATTATTAACCCCAAGAATGAGAGTCAGCTGGGAACAGCAGAAAGCACACAGGTGGGAGAGATGGAGAGCTCCTGGTTCAAATCCTGCCTCTGCCACTTATTAGCTGTGTGATCTTAACTGAGCTACTTAATTTTTCTCTGCCCAGTTTGTTCAGCTGTTTGCAGGGTGATAGGATTGAAATACTAATATATGCAAAATGTGACAGTTGTTCAGTAAATAGTAGCTTTTATTATTAATACTGTCTTGTTGGCATAATTATTAATACTAATGCCCTTGCCAGCATTCAGTAACCCCTGTCAGGTGGTGTGGGCATTATCTGGAAATCACTATTTTGCAAGCACTTAGGTCCTCCAGGCAAGATCAGATAGAGAATTTTTGAGCATCAAGATTCCTTAAAAGTCATGTGACCCAAATATGATGGACTTGGTAAATTAGCCCTAATCTGGAGAGAACTCTTATAAAACAATGAGAAAAAGATTAATAGACCAATAGAAAATAAGCAAAAACCGTGAAAAAGCAACTCACACAAGAACATACACAAGGCTAAAAAATACATGAAAAATGTTCAACCTCATTAGGAATCATGAGAGTGCAAATTAAAACAACATAACATTTGAACTTATTAAATCATGAAATATTTGAAAATCTTTGGTGAGATATTGGCCAGAGTTCAGGAAACAGCCACCCTTATACACTCCTGATGGGAGTATTAATTGGAACAATATTTCTAGAGGACAATTTAGCAATGAATATCAAAACCTTCACAAATAGCATTGTCTTAGACTCAGCATTCCACTCCTTAGAATTTACACTTTAGAAATAATCATGAATGTGTACAAAAATTTAGCTCCAAGGATATTCATTTGATTGCAATATTATTTTTAATAATGAAAAACTGAAAACAAACAATATATCCCACAATAGGGAACTGATTAAATTAGTTATGGAACACATATACAATGGAACACTTAATAACTTGGAAAGGTAGTCACCATAATAAAACAACACAATATTATCCCACTTTTGTAAGTTAAAAAAAAAAGTATTCTAGGTGACAGGATTATAGGCTAGTTTTTCTCTTCTTCATTTGTTGATGTGTGTCTTTTACAATGATCATGTATCACTTTTGCATTAAGAAAAAAACCACTAAATAATTTACTCATGGAGGCCCAGAACC
This sequence comes from Galeopterus variegatus, assembly GCF_000696425.1. Classification (NCBI taxonomy): domain Eukaryota; kingdom Metazoa; phylum Chordata; class Mammalia; order Dermoptera; family Cynocephalidae; genus Galeopterus; species Galeopterus variegatus. The sequence goes on along the minus strand of NW_007726131.1, from coordinate 738,823 downwards.
CCCTATGAATGCTAGCTCAGCGTGCCCAGCCTGGAGCATGCTGCCCCTGGGCTGGATGAATATCTACCTACTCTTCCAGCTATAAGACCCCTCCACCTTCCAGCCCAGAGTGTGTCCTCAGGGCCAGGTCACTGCTTTCTTTTCCTCCCTGGGTCCTACCCCGGTACTGCGTGAGGCCCCAGGCCCAGGCACACCCCTAACTATTACCCCAGTAAATCAGCCGGTCTCCCCTTACCTCCATTCCCCCATCTGCAAGCCCTATCACCTAATGCCTGCCCTCCCTTCCAATCCCCAAGATGCAGCATTCTGACAAAGAAAAATGCTCCACGGATTTGGTTGGCACCATTACTACCACCCTATCATTAGTTTTCTTTCCAGTCCATCAGGGAGGACAAGTCCCCACCACTGGCCCCTGAGAGGAGCTAGCAGTCTCAACAGGACCTGGAGGCATGATTCTGCTTCCCTGCCAAGGAGGTGGCAGAAAGCTGGTCACCACACCATGGCACACTCCCTGATAACACCACAACTGCCCAGAGATCTGTCCCCACATGGTGATATACAGGTGGGAACAGAGGGGAGGGCCCTGGCAGGAAGAACGTAGTTCCATCATCCCCCTTCTGACAGACCTGAGACCTACCAGGAGTGTTTAAGGGCAAGAAGGCAAAGCTGGTTGTCCCCAAACTTCCACCCCAACACCAACATACCAGGGTTGGGACTGCACTGGGAGATGTGCTGGTCTGTGGGTGACACAGGCTGTACTGAAAGGCATCAGTCAGAGAAAGCAGCCTCTCTTACTGGGAGGTGACATCTGTGGTTCCCACCCTTTAGGGGGGTGTGCTCATAGGTTGCTTGCTTTCATGAAGCTTCTCCTCCTCCTGAAAGTACTGTTTGTAGATTCTCCTCCTAAGTGAACTGAACACAAATGATTCCCCACAAGCTTAGAGATCACTGGTGCTGCTTGAGAATGTCCAGGCCCCTGGATGACAAAGGGTGCTCTGAGGTCTGGGTCACTTCCTTCCAGCTGCTCCTCTCTCCTCCTTCTTAACTTTTTAAACAGGGTCCCCTGATGGTGGAGGCAAGTTCACATGCACCTTCACATTCTGGGGCTATACCAAGAGCTTTCAATGTTTCTTAAGATTTGATGCTTTATCTTAAAAATGAATGTAAATTTTTCTTTACACTCTATTTTTGCCCTAATGTATATTACTAATTCTACACTGTCGGCCCCCCTCCCCCCACTGTTACCATCTTTAAAATCAGGAAGTCTTAGAATCGACAGTGGCTGTAGTTTCACTGGCAGTGTTTGTTCTCAGTGTTCCATAAAATAACAATGTATCTTACAATGAACGGCATTTTAGTGTTGATGAACTATAATGATAAAAAAAATAATACTTTCTCTTAGAAATTGGAGTAGAATTGATGTTCTGAAAGATGTGCCAGATTTGCATATCCCTGCTCAGGTTCCAGGGCTCAGGACCACTTCTAGATGGTGGTTCCTGATGAGCCGTCACCTCTCATGGCATCAAGAACGTGGCCCTCGCCAAGGCGTGTGCCCACGTGAGCGGATTCTGAGGGAGCACATTCTGAACAACACCGCCAGTCTTCCCTTCCAGGGGATACTCAAAGGCAATGAAAGGAAATGTTCACTGAGCATTCACTATGGGCTGTGAATGGAGCTAAATGCTCTATGTCCCCTTCATTTAATCATCCCATTTTGCAGATGGGAAAGATGAGGCTCTGAGGGGTTGTGACTTTCCTCTGTACTGACCCCATGCCTCCTGAGCACACAGCGAGCAAGGGCTGTTGCTGTCAGACATTCCTGTGTCCACTATGTTTGCAGAAAGGGGCCCATGACCATATGCCTGCCTATTGGGAAAGCCATCCCTCTCTGTCTGCAGGAGAGTCCCCCTCTGTCTACAGGAGGGTTCCTCTCAGGAGCTCCCCATCTCCCCTCCTGGTTCCCCTGTCTCTGCAAATGCCCTCACTGGGGGCCCTGGGGTGGAGGGAGAGCTGGAGGACAAGATGACGGTGAGCCCAGAGAGGACGAAAGCCAACGTCAAAATTGGATGAAAGCTGGTCTCTGTCCCAAGACACCTCATTTCAGTTCTTATTTCTTCCTGCTACCTCTTCCTTGTAACCCATCTCTTCACTCAGATGCTTTCAAACTCAACTTCCCACAACCCCTCTCTCCCTTTGCTCTCAAATTCTGGCCTCTTTTTTGCTCATCCCACAATTTACACACAACCCAGATATTAACCTACAGAAACCAGCAAACTTCTTAGACCTGCCCCCTCCACCAGGCAGTAAGAACAGCTGCCACTTCTTGACCCTTGGTGGTGTGTCAGCTGCTGACTTATCCCTAACCCTCCCTAGGTCCATCTTTGTTGTCCTAGGGAGTAAGCTGAGGCACAGAGAGGCAAGGTGGCTTGCCAAAAGTCACACAGCGAGCAGGCAGCAGGGCCAAAATGTTTGCTAAGATCAGACTGAAAACCTGTGTTTTTCCCTCAACACCATCAGGCCCTTCTCCTGTCAACTATGCATAGGGGTGATATTTAACGTGGGCATCTCCATCTAGTATACTACATTACCTCTCTTTGTCCGTAGCTCTGGTGGTCTGTCTCCAGATAAAAAGCCTAAACACCAATCATGTCAGTAGGGCTAGATTTTAAAGTGGCTCTCCCCAGCTCCACAGTCCAACCCAGGGAGGAGTCTTCCTCAAAGGAGATTATTTACAAGTGTCACAAACTCTAACACCAAAGTTCAACTCGTAAAACAGCATACCCGCTCCTTGCTTGTCTCTATACCCTTCCCCTGTGGTTTGCCCCCTTGTTATGTGTAGGCACATGTGTGAATCCCCTACAAGCTGTCAATTTCTTTAAACACCTTCTTTTGAAAGGGCAAGGGAGTCACACATATCCTCAAGGAGCCACGGGAACGGGAAAAGCTGTAGAGCTCTTCCAGTAAAAGTGTACACACGCTCTTGCCTCCAAGATTCTTTGTGCAATTGGGGGGCTTCACAGACCACAAGTCAAGAGTCACTGTTCTGTGTCCCTCCTTCACCCTAGCACAGGCTCTGCGCACAGTAAGTGCTAAATAATTTTATTAAGGAAAAATGCCACCACTGCCTTATCCTCCTGCCACGACCTCTGGTCAGAAAGAATGTAGCCCTTCACTTGATCACGCTTTCCACGGGGCGCTTCCCCGGTCCTCCCTTCTAAGTTCTCTGTACTGTCCTCCCTCCTTCTCCATGAAGCTCCACCACCTTCTTGTTCTAGGCCACAAGCTCCATGTCACCCACACCCTGCCCCTGCCTCTCTCCCTTCCCCGACAAATTTTGCTGGCTCCTTGCACCATCTTCTCGACAGGCAACCCTACTGCTGGCAGGGACCTCTGGTCCTACCCCTCATCTCACAGATGAAGATTACCAGGCCTTGCTCCTGCAACTGCCCAAGATTGGCCTGTTTTCTGGCAGAGAGAGACCCAATCCCAGCAATCCTGACTCATTAACTCAGCCTTCCTAACCCTCCCCACTCGGCCTCTGCCCGGCAATCTGCCCCAGTGGTCATATGTAATCCTGGCCTCCCAGATTCTCAGCCCTGGCAGCGCTGCTTTGGACCACCAAGCACCTTTGTGCAAGTTAGAAGGAGGAACCTCTTTCATCAGATGCAGCCTGGAGGATGCACAGTTTGGCAAACCCAGAGCCAGTTTGGCCTGCCCCCTTGGCTGGCACACCTGCACGGGGACCTTCTTCCACACATTCCTGGCAGCTTTGAGGAAGAGGTGTACCTGAGCTGTGTCACCTTGGAAGGGCTGAGGAGTTATCCCTGACATACCAATTCTCTCCAAGCCTCCATCTGACTCCTTCAAAAATGGAAACAGGTGCACCCATGTTCACAGCAGCGTTATTCACTACGGCCAAAGGTGGAAACAACCTAAACGTTCACTGACAGATGAGTAGATAAACAAAATGTAGTGTATGTATACAATGGAATATTGTTCGACCTTAAACAAAAGAAAATTCTGACACATGTTATAACACAGTTGAATCTTAAGAACATTATACTAAGTGAAATAAACTGGTCACAAAAGGACAAACACTGTATGATTCCCCTTATATGAGGTTCTGAGCATCGTCAAGTTCATAGAGACAGAAAGCAGAATAGAGGGTATGAGGGCTGAGGGGAGGGAGAAATGGGAAGTTATTATTTAAGGGTGCAGAGTTTCTATTTGGGATAATGGAAAAGTTCTGGATATGGATAGTGATGACGGCTGTACATTATGAATGTACTCAGTACCACTAAATTATACACTGTAAATGGTTAAAATAATAAATTCTATATTATGTATATTTAAAAACTTTAAAAATTAATGTGCCCTATACTGTGACTTAAAAGAAAAAGGGAAACAGCAGCATCTGTCTTTACCTCTCTTTGAAAAGATATGTTTTTTTTATTATTTACTATGCTTCCCACCAGAGCTTGACACACCAAGAACATTACCTCAGGACCTAATTCCCCAAGTGCCAACATCCTCATAGAGGCCCGACCCCTTTGGACACGTGGCAATTTGAGAGCCCACTGGATGAAAGGTGCCACATCAGTGCAAACACACCCCTCCCCTGCCCGTTCCCCCCTCCTGCACACCCCATCTCCACAGGCAGCTGGTCTCCCCTGCAAGGCTGCGGGGGCCAGGCCCACTCTTGGTAGGCAGAAACTGCCATCCTGTTACAAATCCTTTCCCACAAAGCACTGGAGACTAGTCCTCTCGCTGTGCCAAGAAGTCTTTTTCTAACCATCTGTAATCCATTCAAAGGCAACTGGCAGGAAATGGCGGCAAGGAAAACCCCTGCAAAACGCAACTGGTGGGACCACCTCTCCTCCGGCTCCTGGCCGGCACAGGAAGTCAGCCTTTCCCGGGACACAGAACATCTGTGGGAGCTCCGAAAGCTGCTGGGCGTCTGTCTGGGCTGGATGGACTTGAGACAGATGCTCACAAAATTTGATAAGGAAAGCATGCTGTATTGAGTTTTTAAATGAGCTCTGAAAAAAACTCATTTGAAAACCAAAACAAATCCCAGACCCTAAGAGAAAAAAACCCCATCATATGAAAACTAACCTCAAAATTGTTTTCTTCTTATTTCTATGGACAATTAGACTACAGTTTCAAGTAGATCAAATCCTTCTTACTGTGGCTCCCCCTCCAATCTGGTATTGTCAGCTGCTTCTTTCTAATAGTGACAGCTTCATTTTTGGCACTAAAAGCTGAGGCCCTCAGAGCATTGCAGTAGTGAGCTGGAGCTGGCTTGTAGGGGCTCACAAGAGCTGACTGTTAAATTTTCAGGAACTTGGTGAGTCAATTATTAAATTATTAAAAATGATGTTTACAATTAAATACATTAAAAACAAAGAACAAATACGCAAAACTCGTCACTTCCTATTTATCTTGCTACGTTTTGTTATTGTCTATACTTTGAGCAGGGCCTGGCAACTTTTTTTAGAAAGAGCCAGGTAGTAAAGTTTTAGGCTTCTGGGGCCATATTTCTCTTCATGTCAATGACTCCCCTTGGTCTTTGTGTCAAAGGCTTCAACTGGTCTTTGTTGTGCAAAAGCAACCATAGACAGAACGTAAATGAATGAGGGTGGCTGTGTTCCAATAAAACTTTACAAAACAGGCAGCAGGGTGCATTTTGCCTGTGGGCCATAGGTTGTGGACTCCTGCTCTTTAAGTTATTTACATCTATTATATCCGTATGGTAGAAATCCTATATAACAATATGCTAATTTTCTTTCATTTAATCTTCCCAAGTCTGAGTTCAGTGATACCACAATGATAGCCTGAAATGTGGTAGTGGGAGAGTTTACACCACAGAAGTCATTCAAATGCTGTAAATCAATGCTTGATTTATTATTTTTTTGATTATATAGATTTAAGAAAGTGATAGACCAAATTTTAATAATGCAGATTAAATTAAAAAGTATATCATGTCGGGCCAGCCCGGTGGCGCACTGGATAGTGCGCCACTTGGGAAGCGTGGTGGCGCTCCCGCCGAGGGTTCGGATCCCACATACAGACCGGTTCCCGCTCACTGGCTGAGCGAGGCGCGGGAGCGGCGCC